>NC_072782.1:14574174-14809359 GCF_022539595.1 Amphiprion ocellaris
CTATACTATGACGTTTTTTGGAGGACATGCTATACTATGGTTTTTTTTAGAGCGACATGCTATACTATGAGGTTTTTAGAGCCACATGCTATGCTATGACGTTTTTAGAGCGACATACTATACTATGACATTTTTTGGACGACATGCTATACTATAACATTTTTAGAGCGACATGCTATACTATGACGTTTTTTTGAGCGACATGCTATACTATAAACTTTTTAGAGCGACATGCTATACTAAGACCGTTTTTGGACGACATGCTATACTATGACGTTTTTTGGACGACATGCTACACTATGATCTTTTTTGAGCGACATGCTATACTATGACATTTTTTGGACGACATGCTATACTATGACGCTTTTAGAGCGACATGCTATGCTATGACATTTTTTTTTGAGCGACATGCTATACTATGATGTTTTTAGAGCGACATGCTATGCTATGACGTTTTTAGAGCGACATGCTATACTATGAGGCTTTTAGAGTGACATGCTATACTATGATGTTTTTTGGACGACATGCTATACTGTGTTTTTTTTTAGAGCGACATGCTATATACTATAACATTTTTTAGAGCGAAACGCTCTACTATGATGTTTTCTGGACGATATGCTATACTATGTTTTTTTTTTAGAGCGACATGCTATACTATGACGTTTTTTGAGCGACATGTTATACTATGACGTTTTTAGAGCGACATGCTATGCTATGATGTATTTAGAGCGACATGCTATACTATGACGTTTTTTGGACGACATGCTATACTATGATGCTTTTTGGACGACATGCTATACTGTGACGTATTCTGGGCAACATGCTACACTATGACGTTTTTTTTGAACAACATGCTATATTATGATGTTTTTTGAGCGACATGCTATAATATGAAGCTTTTAGAGTGACATGCTATACTATGACGCTTTTAGAGTGACATGCTATACTAATGTTTTTTGGACGACATGCTACACTATGACGTTTTTAGAGTGACATGCTATACTATGATCTTTTTTAGAGCAACATGCTATACTATGATGTTTTTCAGAGCGACATGCTATACTATGACGTTTTTTGAGTGACATACTATAACGTTTTTGAACGACATGCTATACTATGACTTTTTTTGGGCAACATGCTATACTATGACGTTTTTTGGACGACATGCTATTCTGTCATATCTTTTGGACGACATGCTAAACTATGATGTTTTTTGGTCGACATGCTATGCTATGAAACACTCAATGAACTGATACATCATCTAGTGTTAAACCGAATAAAAATTCTTAATAATATAAAATGTAACTGACTGAGCTGTATTAATTAAATCGAGATATTTCAAAATGAAAGAAACCCAACATTGACTGAAAGATTTCAGTCAACTGAACCTTAAATTCATTTACCTATGAAAACCATCCTTTAATGTCTTACCTTAAAATGACTTACATTTTTAAAAAAAATACAGGTGCAAAGTAAAAGTTTCACACTACAGATGAATCACTGATGAACATTTAATTGCATTAACTAAATTATTATGAGGAAACAGATATCCATTTCTAATATTTGTATCAAATATGTTCATGTGTATAAAATGTACCTGATGTCAATAAAAATATGTGCATAGTGAAATATATGAAGTCCATCTGCATCTATGCATCATATTGATGTTCAAATAATGGGAACTGCAGCCCACGTTCAGTCAAGTTAGCGGAATTACGGATAAACAACATTTCCAGGTGTATCTTTCAAAATAAAAGCCGTGATTTGTCTTACGGTAAAATTACCTGATTTCAAAAATGTGATTTTGAAAATGTAAATCAAACTGTAATAAGCATTAGCTAGCTGCTCCACTTGCTCTGAATATTTTTGTTCTCGTCTTTGTCACGCCCAAACGAAAACTGAATCCATATTCTGGCTACATTACCAACAACAGCATCCCTGGAGTGACCGGAAAGGTTAGCCGACCTAGCGGAAGTGCTAATGAGGTCTGCTCTGGCACGGATTATTACCGTCACGCATGTAGCTTTGAAAATAAATCTTAGACAAGGCACAGAGCTGTAGCTCCGTTACAGTGTGAGCTCTAATGTTTCTCTGTGTGACTGTCAGACTTCCTCTAATAAAATCCTCCTGTTCACTGGGCTCCAGAGATAGCTCCACAGATATGACTATCTATGTATGGGTCAGACTGACTGAGAGCCGGAGAGCAGTGATTGGTCAGACTGAGAGCCGGAGAGCAGTGATTGGTCAAACTGACTGAGATCCGAGAACTCTCTGTCCCGCCCACATTTACGGCTTCTGTTTACCGATGCTGCTGCTGACAACGTTAGCCTCCAAAAGTGGAGATAAACTCTACAGGTAAGTCATTTTTGTAACTAGTTGTACTCTTCTCCACATCTGGACAACATCACATATAAAGCAGTGAAGTTACTGTAAGTTATCAACCTGTAACCTCTGATATAAACATGTTCTAACATCGTGTTTTAAAGTTATGTAAATTTGAGATTACGTTTCATTTAGTGTTAACGCTGACGCTAAATCAGTTTAGTCAGTGTCATAAACTAGTTAACTGTAAGCTGTAGCTAAGTTTCCTGCAGATCACAGCTGATCAATCATAACCAGTGTTGGATAAGTTACTTTGAAAAAGTAATTAGTTACAAATTACTAGTTACTTTTCTAAAAAGCAATTGGGTACATTACTTAGTTACTGTCTCAAGAAAGTAACTAAGTTACACTACTTTTTGATTACTTCTGGAACATCTCTTCCACAACGTATGCCGCAACAAGTCTATTTATTTCTGTCTTTGGGGTTACCTGACAGCGTAATTCAAGACGAGGTTGCTTGTATCGTGTCGGTGTGTCGGAGGCGGCAGCCTCGCTGTGTTGCTCTTTAGCGACAAGCTTAACAGTTGAGTGTTGACGCTGCAAATGTTTCAAAAGGTTGGAGGATGAATTGACTGCCGTTGAGAAACGTTTGCTGCCCACGCAAAGCTTGCACTCCACGACCACGTTTTTGTCTTTTTGGGTGACATAGTTAAAATAGTGTGCGTAGCTCCACCGGATAAATGAATTCGTCTCCTCTGCCATTTTTGTTTGTCTGTCTGCTTCGCGGTCAAAGCGCTCAGCGTGATGTAAGCACGCAGGCGTGCATGCAGCGGAAGTGTACGTCCTCTTCGGCTTTCCTGAAGCAGACCCGCAAGTAACTAAGTATTTAGTTAGTAACTGTAATTTAATTATACGTATTTTCACTATAACGCGGTACATCACTTCGTTACTCGAAATTGTAATCCGATACAGAAACGCGTTACTGAGTAACGCGTTACTCCCAACACTGATCATAACGGATCGATAACTGCTGTTTTAGTATCAGCAGATATAAATAAATCTACGTTAATGTTCTTCCACAGAACTCTTGACTGATGAATGTGAATCTCAGTTCAGTTCTGAGTTAATATCTCTGTTCTTTGCTTCAGTTTTTTTCTCTACAACAGTGTATGGTGAGATAACTGTGGAGCTCATATTAATGCTAATGATACATTAGAATAAAAAGAATAAACATGATTATCTAAGGCAGTAAAATGGTCTTTAGCCTCAACCAGGAAAACAAACATTTCCATAAGATTCAAAAATAGGACAAAATACAACACTCTATTGTGTTCCATTCATATCCTGATGTGTTCTGATATTTAATGTTCCTGCAGTTGGAATGTAAGAACCTTGTGGATCTTTCCTCACTGTTAGTGTCTCTTCCTTCCAGCCTTGGTCTGGATCATTGGGAAAATCTAGTCTGATGGACTGAGAGCTACAGAGAACATGAACATCCAGCTGTGATTGTCTGAAGAGTCTTTTCTCCGTCATCACTGTGAGGAAGAGCAGCACTGATGTCTTCCTCATCCTTCCAGTAATAACAATAATGCTGCAGATTCAGCACCTCTCTTCATAATACAACTTGTCTTGTGACTGTTCAGTTTTTACATTTCACTGTTCGCAACACATTATTTATTTCATCCATTTATTTCATGTGTTTACACATCTTTACAGTTCACAATAGTTAAACAATTTAGTTTTTAAATGTGCAATAAAGATAATAATGAAGCTCTTGACCTGAATGTGTTGATGTTTTAATGCTGCATATCTGCTATAAATAACAGGGACTTTTTAGATTGTATTTCTGCTCCAATAGCAGAGATGAAGTTAAAGGTGATAAATAGAACCCCTGAATACTAAGAACAGAGAATAATAAACTGCTGAGAGTTGGTCTGTCCTTCTGTAAGTTAAAGCTAAACTGGAAGTGGTTCACTGTGGATGTCATCCATTCATCCTTCTTCACAACCAGATGAGGTTTTCCTTCTTCTTTTGGCTTCACTCAGAAGATTCTCACAGTGAACATGAGACACCTGAGATGAAGACAGACATCACAGTATCAGCATCAACAGCAGAGGTTCATTTTAAAGTATCCCTGGAAAAATTTCCTCTGTCATATATAGTTTTCCAAGCACTGAAAGACAGAAAGGCCTGTAATCACTTTAGCTTTAGAGGGGAGGATTTTATTATCCAGCTTATCTGTGCTGTAATTTAAATGTAATAACTGTAGTGTTCATCATTACTTTGTACATATTCTGGGAGGTTATTCTTCCAATCTACACTGCAGGAATAAGTACTACAACATGTGAATCAGTCATTAAACAACGTTAACCGTTACAGAGTAGATTCTGTTTTCTCCAGTTTAACTTCAGAGACTCGGCAGATACACTATATTGCCAAAAGTATTCGCTCACCTGCCTTGACTCGCATATGAACGTAAGTGACATCCCATTCCTAATCCATAGGGTTCAATATGACGTCGGCCCACCCTTTGCAGGTGTAACAGCTTCAACTCTTCTGGGAAGGCTGTCCACAAGGTTTAGGAGTGTGTTTATGGGAATTTTTGACCATTCTTCCAGAAGTGCATTTGTGAGGTCACACACTGATGTTGGACCAGAAGGTCTGGCTCTCAGTCTCCTCTCTAATTCATCCCAAAGGTGTTCTACTGGGTTGAGGTCAGGACTCTGTGCAGGCCAGTCAAGTTCATCCACACCAGACTCTGTCATCCATGTCTTTATGGACCTTGCTTTGTGCACTGGTGCACAGTCATGTTGGAAGAGGAAGGGGCCAGCTCCAAACTGTTCCCACAAAGTTGGGAGCATGGAATTGTCCAAAATGTCTTGGTATGCTGAAGCATTCAGAGTTCCTTTCACTGGAAGTAAGGGGCCAAGCCCAGCTCCTGAAGAACAACCCCACACCATAATCCCCCCTCCACCAAACTTTACACTTGGCACAATGCAGTCCGACAAGCATCGTTCTCCTGGCAACCGCCAAACCCAGAGTCATCCATCAGATTGCCAGATGGAGAAGCGTGATTTGTCACTCCAGAGAAGGCGTCTCCACTGCTCTAGAGTCCAGTGGTGGCTGCTTTACACCACTGCATCCGACGCTTTGCATTGCACTTGGTGATGTATGGCTTGGATGCAGCTGCTCTGCCATGGAAACCCATTCCATGAAGCTCTCTGCTGAAGCACTGTTCTTGAGCTAATCTGAAGGCCACATGAAATTTGAAGGTCTGTAGCGATTGACTCTGCAGAAAGTTGGTGACCTCTTGGCACTATGCGCCTCAGCATCCGCTGACCCTGCTCCGTCAGTTTACGTGGTCTACCACTTCATGGCTGAGTTGCTGTCGTTCCCACACACTTCCACTTTCTTATAATACAGCTGACGTTTGACTGTGGAATATTACATACATATAACATACCTAAAAAACTAATGACACTGTTATATCAACTGCACTTTTGTTTCGGTACTTTTTATTTAGCAGCTGTATGCTAAACAGTAATGCTAAACATATACACGTTAGCGTTGCCATTTCGGCCATTAACATGCTAACAGTGACACATGAAACAGTTTCACAGAGCTGCAAGTACTCAAGAAATGGTAGCTACTTTTATTCTTTCAAATGTTAATATTGTAGAGAAACCACATTGTTAAAAAGGGTTTGACTGAAACATTTCTTTGTTTGCCATTTAAAGTATCACAGTAGTCAGGAAGGTAAATGCAGTTTACACATTTGTACTAAAAGTCACTGGTGTTTTTGAGACCACAAACGTTGAACCTCGATTTAATGTGCATGAAGAAACAGCAGTTAGTAATTTTGTCTGCCACTGTAGTGTTGGTCTTAAATATTGTTTTTGGTGTCTTGCTGCTTAAACACACCTCCACAGACAATGTGGCTTAATTAGCCTTATAACATGTATTCAGAAACGCTGACCTTTGTGAGCTGCTGACACCTGAACAACAATTTTGTGACTCCGGTGTTAAACCTCTCCTGTATAAGATATAAAAAACACAACACGGTCAAACAAGCCACCCAGTCAAACTTCATAAATATTTATTACATATCAATGAACAGAATCAACTACTTTCACAGCAGTGGTCTACAGCACTTTTTTTTTTTAAAAATAACTGCTCAAATAATAATAATAATAATAATAATAATAATAATAATAATAATAATAATAATATAGTTCAGTTTCATTTGAGGCCACATTTGATACACAAACATTTACAAGTAGTACTTGGCATTAAAAACGATGGCGATACAATATTTTAAGACACTTGGTGTTTTTTTTGTTAATTTTCTTTCGTTTTGATATCACAGAGAGGTTCAGCAACAGTCTAAACAGTAAATATAGATTCAAATACAAAAAAAATAAACTAAACAAAACGTGAAAATGCCAAGGGGAGGTAGAAACAAAGAGTACTCGACAGAAATACAGGAGAATTAGGAAAGACATAAGCGGGAGAAATGGCGTTCCCCCAGTCAGCCACCTTTGTTTAGAGTAATAAACACTAGAGTATCATTGTAAAAATCCCCACTACCACCACGGGCTTCTTTTTCCCTTTTTCTGAGTTTTGTTATAGTGTTGGAGGGATTCACGCTGAGGCAGGCAGGCGGAGAATATAGGAAAGGCGTGAGGGACGAAGAGGAGGAGGCTCATGCAAGATCTGAAGGCTGCTGTGTTGTGAAGCCACCATACTGAGGCGCTCTCATACCCACAAAGCATAGTCAGAACCACTACTAGAGTTTTGTTGCATTAGTAAGCATTCTCCTTTCGTTTTACTGTTATTCTGAACATTTCCCCTTTTTCATGTTAGTCAGTGTTTGCACTGACAAACAGGACTCGTTACCGATTTGAAGGTGAGTGAAAGACCAACCTTTTCAAGATGTGTGTCTCTGTGCTGCTTCTTTCTCATCAGGACTCGGCCTGCTTCAAGCTTTATATCCTGCCACTGACTTAATTGCGGGTGATTGTTCCCACCTGGCCTGCACTGCTGATTGCCCACATGAAGCCCCCGAGGGACTGAGGGCCTCTGAAAAACCTGGACTAACACGTGTTTTGTGGTTTTTAAGTGTCTATTTTCAAAATCTTTTTGCAATTTAAAGGGGCACTCCACTAATTTTACAAGTGAAGTTTAACTTACTTTTCTTAGTCTTAAAAAAATGTGTTTGACAGTGCTTGGGCTTGAGATTTATGCCGTATTTCAGTCATATGAGATGGGTGGTAGAGAAGAGAAAAAAGGCCATATTAACAACTTGAGACAGCTGTATGATTAGATAATAAATACATACACCATATGTGTTTAAGTTGGGATTAATCCCATCGAATGCCCATCTTTGAGGCATCCTTAGTTGTTCAGTTTTCAGGCACAGATGTATTAATTGCCTATTTGAAAACTCTAGTTTCCCAGTTGTCGTTACAACATGAAAGTTAAAGTAAACTTTTATGACATGAATGCAGCATGAGATATTTTTTATAACATAAGACGGTTTACAAACTGGAGATGTGACTGTGAAAGAAGTGGACATTCAAAAGGCAGAGAGGGTTTAATGAGATGCAGTCGTGGAAAATGCTGGACACTGCTGCACCATTTTTAAAACTTGATTCAAATTGGAGACTAAAAATCAAGACTGTCTTTTTAAAATATGCCTCCTCTCAGTCATAAAACTTTATGGATTGGGTTCAATTTTACATTATCATAACAAAAGTCAGGGACAAGCAGGAATAAAAATTTGCAGACTAAATCCTCTTCCTTGACAGATTTTGATTGAAGGACATCGAATTGCCAGTAACTGCTGTCAGGATCTGAACAAAACACCCGTCAGCTCTGTTAGGGATGCATCGGATAATGGATCAGTAAATTAAAGTGTGTGCAGGTGTGTTGGCTTTCAAGACGCGTCTGCCTGCTGAATTGTGCCATAAGTCATTGTGCCGCTTTAAATCTGCCTGTCACTTGAGAACAGGGTGAAAACTAACAGGGCTTCTGGTCCTGGAGAAGTTTTAAAATTATAGAGAACATCAAGTTTAAAAGTAGCGGCTGGTGCTATGAGTGCTGAATCCCAAATAGGGTTGTTTTCTATGCAAGTTCTCATTTTAAATTCCATCTTGGTTTGAGTTTTACTTAGGCGACAAGATCCTAGAAATACAATGATCTAAAGTAAGAGTACATTTTCTGTATGCATTTGAAATAAATGGGCACTGTTCAATAAAGACAATTTATCTTTTACAATTTCTATACCGTTTCTTCAAAATTATCCCTGTGCACCTTACATGTACAGAGAAAGACAAAAACTAATTCACACTTAATTTTATTTGTGTAATTTGTGGTCATGCTTGCTTATTTTTATTTGTTAGCGAAATCCCGCTTTTATCGTTTATTTGTATGCAATGTGCTATATTCAGTTTTTGTTAAAAATTTGTGGTTTGTCTTCTTGGTCCATCAAATATAAAAAAAGAGGCCTTCACACTTTTTCTACAGTCTCAGGTTGTTGTTTGCTTGCTGCTGTTAGATTCGGTAATATGTTGCAGACTTGAGGATTTTCAAAGCTAATTTGTGGCGCAGAAAACACTACACTTGTACAGCAGCAAAGGCAGGTCATGCAGATTTAAGGTTGTTTCTTTGTTATGGGGTAAAATGTTTAGTGCATGTGGCCTCGAGAGAGTGCCCCCAGTACGTGAATTCAAACTCATCGGAGTTGTGGGTCACCATTGTAATCAAATGTGAACTACAATCATGGCTGCTACTGTCAGACACCAGAATACGGCGGCTGTGTCGAGGTGTAGTTCAATGGAGGATGCTGGGAAATGGCACTTGTGGGAGACTTTGCCTCCAGCCCTGTCTACCTGTATACTGTGAAGAAGGAGAAGAATAAGGACTTAAATGTGCATAAAACGTCATACTTTTACTAAATATGGGAATAAAATCGATTTTTATAATATATCTATAAATATGCATCACAGATCAGACAGGCATATACGCCTGCCACCGTGTGCATTTTCATGTATAAACAGATGTACACATACATATGCATATCATACAACATTTGAAAGTGGACTGGAAATAATCACATAATATACAACATATTAAGCTCTAGCGACTTCAGAGGGAAATGTGAACGCCGAGATTTTTGTCGTGCCTCGGTGCGCAGATTTACATTCAGTTTGTGGTTTGGGATCAAACTGTTACTTCAGAGCTGTTGCAGAAGTGTGAATACACAACGGCGTTTTACACAACCTCAACGCTTCTTTGGGTTATTTGCTGCGGGGGGGCAACACAAACACCCAACACACAGTGGCTGAGGGACTGCTCACGAAAACAAACACGCACACAAACATGTCCTCTAACTCCCACTGCACCCATTTTGTCCGATGAACGACGAGGCCCATAATACTGGGATATAAACAAACTTAAAAAAAAAGACAAGAAAAAGGAATTCAACAAACAAATTTAAAACCAAACCAAACAATAAAATAATGGTGACAGTACAGGAGTGGGTGGGCAGAGAAGTGCACAATGGGATTGTCTTCACTTTAGGTCCAGGACATCTTCTTCGAAGGATGTGGAGAGAGCGAATGCGCTGGCGAGAGGTGGACTCTCTGTCTGCAGCACCGCCTTCTCCGGCTCAGCCTCCGAACTGGACGAACAGTGCAGCTGGACGTCCAGGTCTGCTTCAATGGACTCGGAGGCTAACCTGATGTGCACAGAAAAATATGGCTCAATCACAGAGCGATTTTTAAATGCATTGTTGCTTCTGAATCTGTCACCTGTCGCTGTTTGTAGACGTCAGTGCTCGTCCTTTGGGCTCCTCCTCAGTGTTCTTCTTGCTCATCTTTCTCTGTTTGACTGATCCGCTGTCTGACTTCCCACTTGGTTCCTCTGTCAAGCCTTTGTAGGGATGAGGTGACAGAAAATGGACTTAAGTTTGACATTACTACATTACATAGCAACCTATTTAAAAGGTGGTTAGCATGAATATTGGTAACGCAGGAAAACAGCTAGCCTATCTCTGTTCAAAGTTGGCTAAATCTGCCCACCAGTGCCTATGAAGCTGTGTAATCGACGTATTGTGGATCGTGCTGGTTTATTCTGGAAAAATGTTAAATACTGTAAAACAATCTAATTTTGGCTATTGGATTGAAAACCAAATCTTGAAAATAAAATGGGTTGTTCCAAAGAAAGGAAAGCTGTTTTGTAAAATTAGATTAGATCAATTCAGTCTTGGTTTTTGATCTGAATCAAACTTTTAGAGTGTCTTGTTGAAAACTTTTTTAGTAGCATTTGGATATCTGTGATCCAAAAACTCTGGATTATTTTGATCCTGAGGAAAATTTAATTCAGGTTGGATTTTAAGAACAAAATGTAAAGAACTTTAACAAAAAAAAGTAATTTCAGTTTAAACATTGGTCAACTAATACATTTGCATCACGCAGTATCTCAACTTTTTTTTAAAAAAAATTATAGATATAAACAAAGTGTTGGAGTTTGTATTATTCAAAATTTTGACGCCAATATTTTCACTTTTACTGCAAATGACTATTGGTTCCAAATATCGGTTCAAGGCCTCCTTGACTACTAATAATCGGTATCAGTATCGGCCCTGAAAAAAACGCATCGGTCGATCTCTAATATAAAGATTAGAACCATAAATAACATCTTAATTAGTGAACTTCAGAGTGCTGGTGGGTAGACTTTAGTACCTTTACATGGAGCTAGGCTAACTGTTTCTCTGTGTTGCTATTATTAATGCTAAGATAAGCTAATCTGACTATTAGATTAGCCTGTATTTAGCATACATACGTAACATCTTCTCGTATAAGTCAACAAGACAGCAACAAAACATTTCCAAATGTCAAACTAAAAGGTTTAACACTACAATTGCAGTAAAGTAAATGTATTATTCAGTGTATAATATTGTGGTTCTGTGTACCGAGCAGCTCCTTCCGTGTGCGGCTGGCTATCTCTTTGATCTCCATGCGGGACAGGGAAAGCGAGTGCGTGGCGGAGATGAGGGGCGTTGGGGGCACCATGGTTGGGGCCGGCGTCGTCAGCACCTTGTTGACCAGAGGAGACTTCAAGGGTCTTTCAATACTGCGGCCCACCAAGTTACAGAGAGGGATCTTGAAGATGTGCTTACATGCAGCTTCACCTGTGGGGAAGGAAATCCACGGGAAGAGTAGGACGGAAAAAGGAGAAAGCAGTGAGGAGTGAGGAAAGTAAAGGGAGGCAGATGATGAGAAAGGGCATGAAACAAGAGATAAAAAGAGCACAGATGGAAGCAGAATGTCAGAAAAAAGAAGAATGTGAGGGAGTTAATAAAAAATGTACAACATAGATTTTTCGTTCCAACTTTGAGCTCAGTAGCTACAAAAGTGTATCTAAAGATCTTTCCAAACTTTCCACTCAGCCACTAAATTTTTAAAAATATATATTTTTTGTCAACACTACTTCAATCGCTATTGCATGGCAAGGCAGTTGGAAGAAGATACTACATTCTTAGGCGGTAGGCTATATGAGCAGAAAAACAACATGGTTATGGTTTTTCTATCCCGATTTAGCACTTCTCATGTAATAATATTAGCTACATTTGTGTCATGACTTTCAGCTGTTCTGAAAGACCAGCTTTTAGAGCCGCAACATTCGTCTGATTAGTTGTCAGCTATTAAATAAACCAAAAACTACTTTGGTAATTGGCTAATTGGTCTGAGTAATTTCCAAAGAAAGACGAGCATAAATTCTCCGATTCCAGCTTCTGAAATTTTAACGTTTTCTGGTTTCTCCACTCTTCTATTATGACAGCAAATTAAGTATCTTTTAGGTTGTAGACAAAATACATTTAAGGATGCTGTTTTGTGCTTTGAGAATCACTGATAGACATTTTTTTTTGGTATTTTGTAAGCAAACAACTAAGCAACTAATCAAAAATAGAACTAATATGAAGTTGAAGACCTAGCAGCTGGTAATGATTAAGGTTATAAACTGGCCAACTATCTGGATAAACAACATTGCAACCTGTGGAAATCTTTTGTACTGTGTAGTAGACAAATGGTTACCAAACACTTCAACAATCTGGGGTTTCATATGAGACACAAACTGAGGCTAGCAAATTATCCTTATTTGCATTCTTTAAGCTAAACTAACCACATGTGGTTTTTGCTTCATATTTCTCCAAGTGTTATGTAACTATTTTAAAACTCTTTCCGTGGTGCATTCAAGAACCCCGTAGCCTTGCTTTCATTATCTGTGTTGTCAGAAAATCAAATTTAGAACACAAACAGCAAGCAAACACACTATAGATGCTGGTAAAGGAGTAATTTACTAAATAAAAAGATGGAATGCACCAGGGAAGGAAGTTTTCTAATAGACATTGACTGCAGCAGCATGTTTCTATGGCTGCCTACGATCAAATAAGTTTTGGATTTTGCAAATAGTCAGCAGCATTGTTAAGTATATGTAACTGGTGTTCTATGAACTAAGATATGCAAATTCCCCTGTGTTGTGACTTTATATGGGCATAAACTCTCTCTAACTCACACTGACGAGCTCATACAATAAATTCAAACTTCCATATTCAGATGAAGCCACTCTAAAGTGATTAATAGTCCTATTTCTGAAAATTAATCATCCTTACAACAGAGAGCTAATGCAATATAACTGCTCAGTAGCCATTTATTGCACCCAGTCTATTATTCAGCAGAGACTATAAAAGCTGAAAGTGGATGTTTGGAGTTTTTCAAATGACACAATCTGCCCGCAGAGCTGCAGTGTGTTAGCCTGCAGTGCCTGATTGTGCCATCGGGGAGCAGCATTGGAGTTCAGCAGCCACACACAGCTCCATGGAGGCAGGCTGATGGTAACACGGATGAGAATGAATCAAAGTGGAGGCTACGCTGCACAAAGAGGACGGTCTCATCTGAAATGCCAGCGGGTGACAGGGGAGTAAAGAGCCATGGAGGAAAATAGAGGGTCGCTGCTGATGTTTGACAGGTACAATGTGTTAGTGCTGTTACAGATCCGCTCTCATGTACCTGTGCTGTCACACAGCATAAAAACCCCCCAAAAAACAGCATAGCCAAAATGCGGGAAAGCATGCAGTTATTTGGAATATACAATCGCAGAGATCAATATATTCCACATGCGTTTCTGCACCAGGGGGATGTGTAACACTCCACTGCACTTGCAAATGAATTACATGTTTATGTTAGGGATGTTTTTAGCCCTAACTGAAGTCAAATTCTCCAGGAGCGGTTTAGCTGCAGGTTTTTTGGTGAAGCTGGTGGAAGGTAGATGGTGACCAGCAGCCACATCAGTAACCTCTTGTTCACATCACTGATGCAATTACATGAGATGAAAACCTCCCCGAAGAGCAGATCCGGCAGGCAGTTAGAGGATGGGATTTTTGTCAGCACCCCTTCACCCTTCTCCCCCGCCCCCTCCACCTCTAGACTGTGGCACCGCTGTTTGGACCACCACTTTGGATCGAAGAGAGGGCTGACAAAAGTCTCCATGGCGACAGTGCAATCTGTAAATCATGCTGCGGCAGACGTGTCTTCTCCTTCCCTCTTTCCCTTTCCTCCCTCCTTTCCTCCCCGCCTCCTGCTTGTACACAACCCCTCCCTTCCCTCTCACACTCGTGCATACCTTTCCTGCATCTCCTCCTCTCTTGCCTCCCCTCCCTGTAATGCCGAAACCCTCCGTCTTGACTCACGTTATCACCTCTGCCTCACTTTTTTTTTACTTTGCGCTCTATCACCTTTCCCCCCCTTCCTTTCATTCTCTCCCCCACGCTACTGCTTTAATTAGTTAACACAGAAAGGGGGGAGGGGATGGGGAAGACATAATGTTCACTTAACATTCAACCAACGTTCAAGTCAACATGCCGCCTTTGGAGCAGACAGGGTGATACACTCTGGGAGCATGTGCATGTTAGTGGGGCAGCATTATGAGTGTTTTCATGAACTGAGGACGAGTTCGAGGGAGAATCCTGCAGTACCTTCGGCATCCTTAGACATGTACAGGGAAAGCTTGGTACCATAGGGGATCCGTATAGAATCTGAACCAGGGATGAAGAAGAGGGTTACACAAACTGAACACACACAGTAACGTACATTTCGGCGCACACACACACGCACACACGGCAGGTTCTCCGTTAGGTCTAGAACCCCTGTGGATGCAGAGTTCTATGTATAACCAGCTAAGACAGGAAAAGAAAATGAGAACCCCGTTGAGAGAAATGATTACCCAAACCAGCCTAAAAGCCTAAACTCCATTCTCGGCTAATTGCAGCAGCACCACCCAAACCTTGCCCCCTGTTAGCCCTGCTACGACCTGTAAATACCCACCCCCATTAGGAAAAGACTGCCTTGATGTTGCAGCAGCAGATACACAACCATTTTAACTGTGGCTTTCCTCAAGCCTTGTCCTATGACTATGAGGACACATTTGTGTCCCTTTAACCGCCAGAAAGTCTAATGAAGAAAGAGAAGCCGACTGATCCGTCAGTCTGTCGGCTCACAGCGGATGATAAACCTGTGTGTTATTAACATGAGGACGTCAGAAATGGAGCGAGGAGAGACTGAATGGTCAAGTATACAACGAAATATGGAGGACAGAGTGAAAATGGTCTAAGGTGGGAGGGGCTCGTATTGATCTTCAATCATCCTTGAAAGTATTTCTCTGCCTCTGAGGACACTTCCTGTGTCCCTCGAATGGTGGCGGTGGGAGGTACGCTGGTAATTAGTCTGTTACTCATTTGGTGATTTGCGGTTTGTAAGAAATAAAAGGATCATAATGACGTTTTAATGTTTTAGTTTTCTGACAAAAAAAACAAAACAAATTTACATAACATCCAAGTGTTTTTCATATTAATTCATTTTAGATTGACTCTCTCCCAATGTCATTCTTTGAACTATTGAATGAAAATCAATTTGTACCTACTTGGAGGCTGTGGAGAACATGTAATCCATCACGGCAGACATTCTGCTGCCTTGATTTTTTTGTGAGCACCCTGTTGTTTTTTCATTAAGATTCGATTATACAGCATGGATGCCTGTTTTCAAAACTGGTGTGTACGAGGATTCACTAAAATCTAAGAGTTTAAAGCAGAAGGCTAGTGATTTTCTCTTCTCTGGATATTAAAAAAAAATGTAATAAAAACAAACAGTGTATTGATAAAACAGTGTTGGTGAAACTATTAAATCATAAAGAAAAGTATTGTTTGTATATCCAGTTGTCTAATATGTCTTAATCTTCTGTGCCTTAAACCTCCATCACTTCCCCAAAACACGTCAATGAGCCACGCTGTTGCACTAGATTCACTCATTACAACATTAAAATGAACAAAGCCACTCTAATTCTACTTGAGCTGCTCCCACATACACCGAGCATAGTTCCCAACAAATGTGCCATTTGCTGATATGTAGGAAGTTCCTGAAATTCTTTTAACTCTCAGAACCCCGAAACCTGCTGGTGAACAAACAAACAAACCTCCCCAAGCATAAACTACAACAGAAAGTACTATCAGATTTTCAACATTCCAGATATTTAAATTACCCTTTTGAGATGCGCCGTTACGCCAAGAAACAAAACCAAATCTATAGCTAAGCTTAAAGTTGTAATACATTTTACCATCATTTTATTCTACATGCCTCACTTGATGAACCCTTCGGCACTAACTTGATTCTGTAGAAAAATGGAAGTTCTGGGCTCCTCTGTGCAATAATAAAGCCATTAATAAAATCTTGTGACAAATATTCAGACAAGTTTACAGCTGAAGTGCTCTGTGTTTACACAGTGCAGATAGGACACAAGCATAAAAAACAACTTGAACATGTACAAAGTAAAATATCTATAGTATGTAGAGGCGTTGCTTTCTTTTCCAGTATTAGTAATGTCCATACTTGAGTTCTACCTGCTTCTAGCTATGGTTGTGCTGTTTCCATAGAGGTGCAGGACTTCATATTGTAATTAAAATGAGCACACATTAAGTAAAAATGTGACAGGACCAAAAAACACCCACAAATAGCTTGGGGTTCAGAGGGTTAAATAAAACAATATATTATGTGTGGTAGTAAAGATGCATATTTTCGGTAGTGACCGGTGGAGCAGACTGTGTGAGACAGACGAACACATTGTTGATGTTAGTTCTCATGTATTATCCTTTAGAATAAGATATATATCAAAATATAGAATAACAAAAACTTTCTTTAAATGCAGAAAACATAATTCATGCTTGTGTTTGTCTGCCCTATGTTAGATCTGCTGACAGTGAAGCTCATCCTCTCTAAATCCTCTGTGAATCCTTGAACACACCAGCTAGCAAAGTTTTCAAAAAAAGATCAAGATTTGCAAAGAAAAAATGTAAATAGACAATAAAACAAAGACTGATTTGTTCGCAGAGGCTCCAAACTAAGTTTTTGAGAGCATTAAAGTTGTTTCTAGAACAATTTTTACATTACACTGAATTAAAACCAAGCAAATGGCAGCTTGGAAGGTGAGATATTATTGTGCAATCTTTAAAAAATGATCACTTGTAATGAAAAAAAGGAACAACCTAAAATATTCAAACTATCAGTAGAGTTATATAAGTTCTTGTTTGTGTAGAAAGGGGACTTGTTTCCTTGGAGCCACTATGAAATGCCAACACTGAGGACATTTTATAATTTGCCATGAGACTAAGTTAAGTCAGTGTTATACAGTGCAAAAAGATGAGGTAACAGTCATGGGAGAGATGAATGCAATTAAATATTTTCTCGTAAATAAAATGCTTCACATGATTAAACTGTGAGAAACTAACTCAAACCCTGGAGGAGGAAGGCTGCTGCCTCACTGAGGCTTTCTGCTGAGACAAGTTTATGTAAATGTCTGTTGAGCTCTGGGCAAAGAAAGCACCCAAAGTCAAACATGATCTTCAGGCAACGATGACATATTAAAACCTTTAACATCCGAGTTGTAAAATCAACATCCTCTGGCGCCTTTGCTGCGCAGGGCTTACCGTCTCCGAGCGGCGAAGGGAACACGGGCATCTCGTAGCCGGTGGGCGTCTGTGGGGAACTCTGGGAACTGGTGTCTCTGGAACTGCAGTTGGAGGCTGAGCTCACTGGAGCCGACGAAACAAAATAGATGTCCGACTGTGGGTGGAAAAACAGTAGCACAGGGAGCGTAAGTGAGATCAATACATGCAGAGATGACAGGAAATATTAAGGCGAAAGAATTAAGGCAGAAAGTGAAACACAGAAAGAAGAAAAAACAACAAGGGACTGAATGAGGTAATTGTTAGATGGCCGATGAACTGTGTTCTGCTTTAAATTATCTGTGTGTGTAAATTATAAGTGTATTATTGCTTTGTAGCCATGCAGATTGCCAGTCCTATTTCCCACTGGGGTAATAAAGATTGATTGAAATGAGAGAGCTGAGACAGCTACTTCCACAACTCAGTGAGGCCTTCTAACACTGGAAACATTCACAAGCATAAGGACTCCTGCTATAGTGGAAGCAAATTTGCTGCAGACACACATATCATGCAAATCTTCTGCCTAAACACCTAATTCCAAAAGTAGTTTAGGAGTATAAAATTAATTTAAATGTAAATTACAGTTGCAGTATACATTGCTGACAAAAACAGCGCATGGAAACATTATGTTGCCGATCATACTGACCCGTGAAGCAGACAACTGTAGCTCTGGGACCACCGCTGTGTACACAAGGTTTCCATTGACCACCAGTCGGATCTCAATGGAGTCCGTTGTGAAGGCCAGGATGTAAGGAAATGCACAAACTGCAAAGACAATGCAAGCATATGAAAAACAAGCATATGATCAGAAGGTTGCAAAAGGGTGCCGCTGCAAAAACCACTGAAACACTGAACTCCCACTATATTTTTGAAATGCCATTAGCCGACCATATGTGTGGAAAAATAGGAGTGTCGAAAATCAGGCTGAACTTCTCTCCCCCAGATGCTCCTTCTTTCCTCTGCTCCATGTAAAATGTGCAACAAGGTGAGAGCAGAATGTGGCACAGCATGGAGGACAGTGTTGGGGGGAAAAAAAGGAAAAGAAAATCTGAAAAACGCTCAAACAAACCACCTGACAGGTGCAATTTGACAGCAGGAGCTTAAGCCTGAATCAACGAGACATTTTTCTATACCAGACAAAGAGCAAAGAGGTGGGCTGAGAGAAACCAAGACTGAATATGGAAAGAGGAAAAGTTGAACTGAAATTATTATGTTGTGGTAACACTAAGACACTACGGTAACATATCATTTTGTCTTGTTGAAGTTATGTTAACTTTTCTCTGCACATCATCCAAAAACAGCATAACAGGTCAGGTAGCTACCAGACAAGCTTTGTCCAATATTCACTCTCTTTTAGTTCTGCTTCCAAATCCTAGGGCAAATATTTGTCTCTGTAGCTTCCAAACGCTCCACTACTCTCACTAGCTAGTTGTATACTTTGACTGGCTGCTGATTGGTGCTATGCAAGTAGCGCACAAAGGGCTTATGGGAAGGAAAAAAAAGAAGAAAAATTCTAAAATGCTTCAGATTTAACAGAAACGGCCTATTCAGGTCATTTTTAAGTGGGTTTGTTGTGATAAATTTTTTTTACAGTGCAAAAAGTACAAAAAATAGGCCTTTTTTGACATATTTGAACAAACAAGTTGATAATGGTGGCATACTTGAACAATCCAATGAGAAAAAAAAACAGCTTTTTAAATAATTACTTCCAAAAAAATAATAAAAAAATCAATAGATGAGTTGTTTTTCTATGGAAAAAGTAAGTACACCCTTGGCATCAGAAGCTAGTATTGTTCCCTTCAGCAGAAAAAAAATATTTGTTGGATGTTCTACGTTCCATACAAAATGCTTTTGGTTGCTAGATGTTTGAGAGGTTTCAAATCCACCCACAACATTTCAATGAGATTCACATCTAAGCTTTGGCAAGATAATTCTATGATTCTTTATTTTTGATCGCTCTTCGTTGGATTTGCTGTGTGCTTAGGACCATTTTCCTGTTGAATATTCTACTTCTGGATCAACTTTCGGAAAGACTGCCTCACATTGTCCTTAAGTGCTCTTTTATGTGATGCAGAATTCTGAGGTGAATCAATGATTGGAACCTGCTGAGTTTGTGAAGCAGCAAAGCAACCCCAGACCTTAACATTTTCATTAACAAACTGGTTGCTATGATGTTCTGCTGAAAAGCTATCTTTGGCAAACATGTTGTTCTGAGGCCGAATACATTCATCTTTGATTCGTCTTTCAAGAGCACATTAGTCTGAACGGTCTGCTCTTTGTCTATATGCTCAGTGGCAAACTGTAGTTTTGCACTAATGTTCTTTTTGGACTGCAAAGGCTTTTTCCTGGCACGTCTCCCATTCAGGTCAAATCTGTGCCATCTCTTTCTTATTGCAGACACGTGCACTTTGACTGCAACAGTAGCAAGAGTGCAAAAGTTACCCATCTGTGATCAATGTTGGGGTTTTGTTGAGACAGTTTTTTTTTCTTTTTAAAAATCGTCTGCTTTTTGGCTGAATTTTCTGTGGTGGACAGTTCTGGACAAACCAGCAGCCATTTGAAATCCATGCCGACTGAAGATGATTTTTCTCACAGGGGTAAAGATTTATTTCAAATAAGGTGGAGATCTTCTTTTATCCCTTGCCAGACTCATAGGCATCCATAACCTTTCTTTTGCAGACTTTAGGGAGCTCTTTAGATCTAGGTATGATTACATCTCAGACTTCAATAACAAAGAGAAAAGCAGAACCTCGATGTCAGATCAAACACACTTTAAGAAGGTTTTAATCAATGGAGGCTCATCTGGATTCCCCGCTTCCAATTTTATGGATCTTAGAGTGTGATAAATGTAGATGTGTACTAGCTGTTCCCATGCGACTGATTGGTTTTGTTATTTTTTTATTTCTGAAAATGACCACAAAATGTCAATTTTATGTGCCATTTGTTTATAACCTTTATCTTTTCCATTTCCATTTCCATACTTTCCACATTTTCACACTTTTTATTGTTAATGTAGAAATACTGATGACAGTAGCTCAAACAGCTACCCAATTTGAGGGTGTCTAATACGTCTCAGCATAGTGTGTATATATATTTGTGTGTGTGTGAGAAAGGAGGCCACATTTTAGATGCACTGCAACCTAGAGGGGCAGCATTTTGTTATCAACAGGGTCAGGGCTATTTCTTTTCATCGCCTTCCGTGTTAATAATAACACGCTCAATCACGGGCAAACACAAAAACACACGCACACATGTAGTCACACAGGCCGGTTGGATGCTCGCGGTTACACAGTGTTTCCATGGCGACAGCAAGCTCCGGCCAGGCCAGCAGCAATGGGCAGGGTGGGGCTGTTGCCACGGTAACCTACCAATAGCGTTGGGCATCTGGTTCCAGCTGAAGTGGAAATCGGAGGTGTTGGATTGGATCATCGGCGTGGAGCCGTTAAACGGACAAACTTTCTTATAGTAACAAACATCTGAAAAGACAAACAGGTTCATGGTTTTAATTAAAGGCTACTTCTTATTCTGTTTATTGCCGTTTCTGGATCAACAGCATCATTTTATTGTAACACTAAGACAGCTAACTGTGCTATTTTTCAGACATAAACAAGGTGAACAAAAGCTGAAGTGGATGGTTACGTTTTCAGAATCTGTTTCTGACTGTTATTATTCTAGAGCAGTCTGCGCTATGATTTTTATTCCGGTGGCAGAGGAAAAACATTAAGGCTCAGCTTTGACAGGTGGGACACAGTCCTGAATCATATAACATCTGAAATGTTCAGAGTCAAAGGGAGACTCACAGTTGTAACACAACAGCAGACCCGCCTCCCCGTCTTCATACACATCAATGGCTGCTACAAAATTTACCTGCAGGCAAAGAACAAGTCGAGTTTAGAGAAATCATTTCAGCGAGATGCAAAGGTCAGATACGCGAGACTGTTTTAAATAATGTCAGGTCACGTACCCTGAAGGTAATATAAAAGATGTCTGCTACGCACTGTTATTTATTTTGGTTACTCTTTCAAAGGAGCAGAATAAGACGGTTTATTAGAACAGCTGTTTGTCCTCCAGCCTGCTCATTCATTTCATCCCAGCTGGTGGCTGTGAATGACAATGTGTTGATTCACCCAAGCAGCCTGGTAATCAGCGACTAACTGGGCCAGCTGAAGGTTTCACTATGTGTGTGTGTTTCTGCACATGAGCCTCACCCTGTTGGCGTCTACATGATGTAGCCGGTAGGCATCTCCAGTGCTCTCATTGATCAGGTCAAACTGGTGTTTGTAGGCCACACAGATCATATTGTCGTTTTCCCCCGTCGGTCCGTCCACCAGCGCCATCACCACCGGCGGGTCACACAGACAGATCTCCTGGTGGATGGATGGGACACACTGACATTAGAACTCTTATTAGAAGTGTTATTATTAGTAGATAATCATATTCTAGGCTTTGGAACTACAGCTCCCATAATGCTTTGGAGAATGTTGGATTCAGTGACAGAGAAGTACGACCTGATCACCATTTCTCACCCCGTGGCACCATTAAACGTTTTCTGAATCAAGTATTAGCAGCTTCTTCCTCCAATCACTGGTTCACAGTCATATTTTAGACTTTTAAGAAATGTTTTTCTCTCATAGAAGTAATGTAAGTCTGATTTATTTACTTCACACTAAATCTAAACATTTATATCTTTCTTTTTGTCTGTTTGCTCATATTTGACAGAGGTTTTGACACCATTTGGGGCAACTGAAGCACTTCAAAATCACCTTAACTGGCTGCATGAGTTGTGTGTTGCAACTCTAACTCTTGAGCCCCTGGTGCCCTGCTTTGGGATATTTAAGAATGTAGAGATAAGTTTTAAAGAAATTCTTCATCTTCTCTTTCTGAAAAAGCAGGTTGAACCCTCTGAACCACAAAGCTCACAGTTAGTTTCAAAGGATAATGATCTTTTTTTAAAATAAAAATCTGAAAAATCACACTATTTATCACAGCTAGAGACTGTAAAAATAGTAAGAAACATTCGGTTGTCAACTTTCCGACAGTCCTTAAACTACTCATCTGTGATGTGCTGCTTTGTTGGGAAATGTAACTAATTCTAAGCTTAAAACAGTGATAGTTCATATATCTCATCAAAACAACTTTATCCTTCATGTCTCATCTAAAAAATAAAATAAAAATAAAGTCTTCAGTAATTTGATTCTGTAAGAAGAAGGGAAAAAAAACGGAATCTGTGCTTTCTGGCACAACCATGATGCTGTAGTGACTCAGCTGCAGCCAACTGTTGCATTACAAAAATTCAGGCTGAATTTCAGACTTTGGCTGAACTTGGATGAACTGCAGGCTGTGTTTACACAGAGCGGCGAGGAAACAAGTATGTAAACAAAATTAAAATGTAAGCAAATGTATTAAAATATCCACAGTATGTACAGTGAGTAGTAGAGAGGACTGCATGTGTGCACGTGGAAAATCCCAGGTTATTTGATTTTTGTAAAATAAATAATCAAAGAAATTAAACGTTAGCTTTTTCTTTTAATATAATTTCTGACATTATAACTATGCCTTCCACAGAAGACATTTTTAAATTTTCTCTACTTCTGGTCATGGTTATATTGTTTCCATAGAGGAGCAGGACTTGATACTGCAGTAAAAAATGAGTCAACAGTGAGTAAAAATGTAACAGGAGCATAAAATTCTCAACTTGTGGTTCAGGGAACTGAATGTGAATTCACATGCTGCAGTCTTGATTGATTTATTATTGTTCATGTCGAGTTTGTTGTACCCGTATGTACTGAAACTCCTCCACTGGAGAATCTGCTCCTGAGGCGACGGCGCTGAAACCTTCGAAACGTGGATGTTTCCTGGTGATGAGGAGGAGTTTGTTCCTGATGGCTGCTACTATCCTCAGCTCTGAGCCGTGGTGGGTGTTGATAGAGTACAAATGACAACCTGGGACAAAGAGGAAGAGTGGGGGAGGCGGAGACAGAGAGATGGAAAATACATTGGACATGTGCAGTGCTGTAGGTGCTATTATCTGCCACCGACCCACCGATCAATACACCAGCTCAGACAGCCTGGCATGATCCTAACTCTATGTTTGTGTGAACGGTAATGACGACGTTCATTAAGGTCACGCTTCAGGCTCATTAGGTGTTGTCTTTTAAATAATAAAAATCATTAACCAGAATTTGTCTTCTTGCTACAAAGCTAATGTTTCTGCCAAAACTGACAAGAAACAAGTCAAAAATCTGGATGGTTTTCTACTTAGAGAAATCTTGACAGACTTACTTCTTTTAGCAATATAAATTACATTTTTTTTTTCATTAAAATGCAGTCTGAGACAAAATCCAAGTGAGCTGGAATATTCATATTGATGAGATTGTATTAAAAATGTTACAAGAATTTAGATTTTAAAAGAATAGTTTGATTAGATGAGATGATTAACATCACTCTCATACATGTGTTTAATAAAAAGCTAGAGTCAGCAGGTGGTTAGTTCAGCACAAAGACTGCAAAACAGGGAAACAGTCAAAGGTTTTAAACAACCAACACATCATATCTTATGTATTTAATCCACATACACACCAAAGATTGAAAACCTAAAGTTGTGTTTTAACTTGAGTTAGTCTGATATTTACCGAAGAGACGTGACAGTGACCGTTCATTATTAAATTAAGCATTACCTTCATAACCTATCGTGACTCTCTCGTGTTTTAATTTACTCTTTCACATATCTGACATTTAGAGAAAGCAGGACATTTCAGCACACATGACCCCAAAAATGTCAAGGATTACACAATGAAGACCTATTTCCATTGTGGTCTTTGTAAAGAGAGCAGAGATGCAAGATTTCTGCATCATTTAGGAAAAAGTAAATGATTAAAAATGCAACAACATAACTACAATAGTGAGCCTACTCCTCCAAGTTTCCCAAAAACCATAATTTGGCTTTTACTCAATTTCTGGTAGTTGCTTAATGCCCTATATTCCTGGTAATTAAGATATCCTTTCTTAACAAGCTTTCAGTGGATTCAGACTGTATATAAATGTATCTGAATTTCATCTGAAGATAATGATTCACAAATCATATCAAATGAATCAAGTGCCTTGTAAAGTTAGTCTTTTTTGTATAGAATTCCCTCTTTGGTCTAAATTTTCTCCATTGAGCTGTAGTTAAAGGATCAGAAAGAACAAAAAGAGAGAATCTCATGCTAAAAATACTGTGAGTTAGAAATATATCAATTTCATTTGACGAATGCAGAATACTGAGGTCTTACATTGGCTTCAACAAAGCTTTAATAAGCTTTTTTTTAGTTCAGCTACTAACAGGCAAGTGAGACCACATTTTGTCTCTACTGGCTTCTCTGCATTGCCTCGTTGTTACATGTAGATTTGATTGTAGGATTTATGGTTCGCTTTTAAGTGTTTAATCCTTTAACTCTACACATTCCCACAATGCCACTGAGATCTGCTGACCAGAGTCTCCTGGTTGTCCCGAGGTCCAGATAGAAGCACAGAGGAGATCAGGCCTTTGCAGTAGCTGCCCTTCACATTGGGACTTCACCAACACACAACATTTTTAACCCTTTGATGCACAACATGGGTCAAGAGATACTCATTTTCCATTGACTATGGGTCATTTTTGACCCATGTTGTGCATCAAAGCGTTAAAATCCATTTGAAAACCCAGTTTCATTGCCTGCTTTTAAACCAGAGTTATGAAATTTACGTTTATTGGTGATCATTTATTGTGTTATTATTTCAACTATTGCTTCCTTTAGTAACACAGTGCTGGCTTGTAAATATACTGACATGACATGACATGAACTTTTTTGCATTCAAGAAGGTCCCTCTATCAATTTTTAATTGCTAGTATGAATAATAGGATGGATTATAAGAGAGATTAATCAATATATCGTTTTTTGACAGATACCATCGGCCCATATTGACTTATCACAGATTACTTGGTATTGGCTTATAGGCTGCCTTATATGTCCCAATATGAATTTATACTTTTATCTTCTTTACAGAACAAGAAGCTCAGGGTTCTTTGGAACTGATGTCACCACAGTTTTCCAGCTGAGCAGCTGTGGCTCCTTTGTTTACAACACTGTCACAGCTCTGCAGCACATGTAGCAGAGTACACATCACAGCTGAGGAGATGGTGGTGCGGAGTCAAGTGGTGTCTTCATGGTAAACTGTTAGCTGTTTATAATGAATAATACATTGCTGGAGAATTCATAAACAATGACCAAATCATTTTCCCTTTTCAATGTAACTCTAACTCTGTATATGTAGAGATGTATTATTTTCAAAATGTTTTACTCAAATAGATAAAAGATAATTAAAAGAAAAACAGTAAGAATTTCTGTATCAGTATTGGCCACAAATAGCTAGTACTGGCCAGGCGAATAAGCAATATCTGTCTCATGGAGAACTGACTCGTTTTAAGACCGATTTGAAACTCCAGACTTCAGCTGAATTAAAACGAATGTTTAGAGCATACAGTATATTCTCTTTGATGTAAGGATTAGTTTGCAGCATGTGCAACACCGTGTACATTCTTGCACGCCTTGCGCTGTACCTTTAGTTTTCTCCAGTTTATTCTCGCGGCTGTCACACTTGCTTCTGACGAGCTGCCTCTCCTCCAGGCCTCTCTTCATCGTGCTGAGTCTGAACACATAGAGCCGAGCGTCCTTGCCTGGAAACAAAAACAGAAGCCGCTTCTGTTTTGCATGAAGGTTACTCTTAATTTGCCATCTCCTTTTTAGCATCCTCCCACGAGCAGACAATGGTGTCGTACCGCAGGAGGATTACTGGAGGGCTTCTTAAGGCTTGTGCTCTCTCAGAAGCTTTATCAAAGCCCACACACAGTCGTGACAAATGTTTGCGCTGCCATCACATAATCACTATCAAACCAGAGTCCACCCTGTTTGTCAATACTAAGGTTAGCTAATCATCTGCAGGGTAATTAATTACATGCTCTTTTGGCTAAAGCAAACAACAGACAAATCCTATTGCTGTCTGTTAGAACACATCGATTTCTTGTTTATGCTATTTGTTTTTTTTTTTTAAATGTTGGTAGGCCTGTATGTTGAATTTTATCTGTCTGCCTGTCTGCATATCTATCAGTCACTTACAGCCCACTTCACACTCGCAGTCAATCTGGTCCTGCAGGATAAACACACACACCACACACATACCAACACACACACTGTCTTGTAAACACAAACACACAGCCCCCTACAGGGATTGGTTCTCTATAGGTCAGCTTCCTTAGATCACAGTGAGAGATCAACGCGTTCACTCGAGCAGTGGAGGTGGAAAGGGTAAGTATGTACTCAACAGCACAGAGAGAGATGACAGAGATGAAATGAGAGAGAGGAACGGGAATAATGAGAAAGGCGATGCGCTGTAAATACTGTTCTGAGTCGATGAGAGGATGACAAAGGATGGTACCAGGGGAAGCAGTCTCTAACGTGTTAGGGAGGAGGAGAGTGCTGAGCGGGATCCTCCTTGTGGTCTGAGTCTACCTTTGTCAGCTCGGGTGATGAGCAGGTCCTGAGGCTCAAGAACGTGCATCTGCTTCACCACCATGGTTTTGTCGAACACCTGCACCGGGAGCAGCGTCTGTGTCTCTGAAATACAACATTCAAATTAGTACTAAATCTGAAAAGCACGTCATAATGAGATTTCGGTTTAAAAATTCCTCGAAGCAAGAAACGGGAGTATCGATTCGGTGTCACTCACCACTGCTTGACAAGGCGGGATCAGGGCCTGAAACGTGGACAACATCATTATCATCATCATTTTAGCTGCTGGCCTTGACATTGTGCTGGGTATTGAATGGATATGGACGGGTGGCTTTATTTTAGAGGACACAGGACATATCGATTAGGATGACCTCACCATCTAGCAGCATGACCCCCGCTGTGTCGGTGGCAGCTAGCAGAGACTGACCCCAGGAGTCAGCGCACACAATCTCGTAGGGGAACGTGCTGCAGAACGACTGGGATTCCCACGGCTGCGGCACACACACACACAACGTATTCACACACGCTCTTATTACAACTGATATCCATTTGCTATGACAGACTATAAAAAAAACAAACTCTTTAACATTGTAAGGTAATCATAATTCCTATTAAATCCTTCCAACTGGACGTCACTGTTGGATGGATGACTCACAAACAGGGATGTAAGGACTGCATCATGGTATTTGGTGCTGTAAACCCCTCCTCTGTTTAAACACGGCTCTTCCATCTCACTCTCAACTGTCTGTCTTCACTGCCCAGAATGTGAACATTGCTCTCCACATCGGAGCGTCCTTTATCCTTTAGATGCAGGTGGACTACAGCAATGTTTGCTTCACAGTACAGCGCTGACAAAGACATTTTGAGGTAATTTATGAACTATTTCCCTGAAATAGTTTGTATACCAAGTATCACTGATTCTTATCAAGAATGTTTAAACTCACAAACATTGATCTGGTTTAACCTAAAAAAAAAAAAAAGATTATCAGTCGAGGTCTACTCTATATCTATGGACTGCTCTGTAAGGATTGTATATATGGGAGCCTGTTTTAATAATTGTTCAAACAACATTTTTGCATTCTGCAAAATATTAAATGGCTTAATCAGATGAGATAAAGGCTGAGTGTTATTATAAAACAGTTGCCACTATTAGTCTGTATAGTCTGTATAATGTCTGTACATATTTCAACATTAAAATTAATTAACATGACTTTATTTCCTCATATCAAGTATTTTTCTTTAATATAATTGCATAATTGTTGCATTGTGACGTTTTCAGCTCCAGTCACTGGTCAGCTACAGTCAGCAAAAAAAGTGTTAGAGAATGACGGCTGCAAAGTGCGACTGAAAGTTGACCCAAGGCCCTGAAAGTATGGCTTAGGCGTACTCCAAATTATCATAGAATTAAATCAGATGGTTGGATCTATACAGAGTTGCAGGGGCAGACCACAGCAGCACAATGTACGAGCATCTAAAGAGAAAACAGAGGTGCTATTTGGTGCAGAGGCATTTTAGAACAGTTTGTTTCTCTACTGCTCTCTGTGCTCACATATATTGTACTTTAATACACCCGAAATCTCAGCAAGGCTGTTCACATTGAAACGTTTTTCAGCTCCTGTTGTTGGACAGCAGGGCCTAAATGCAAGCCATTAAGACTACATGTTAACCAGCAGTCACTTCTAAGCTGCTGCTCTGCACCGCTAAAATCCTAATTTTGTAGCCACAACGTTGTCTGACTAACTTCTTAAAACATAAGATAAAAACATCATCTGTTCCGTAAATTCTGCAATATCTTAAGTGAATTCAAAGCTACTACCAAAGACAGAGAGAGAAAAAAAAGGAAAAAATACGCTGCTTTAGCTGGTATGTGTTTGTAAAATATGTACCATGTCCATATTGCACTGACTTAAATATAATAAGCCCTCATTTTTGTTTATTTTTTAAATCATGTTTAAGTTTCTATTTTAACCTGAAAATTTTACACTTTAACATGTAAACATTCGTTTACATTTTGTACAATGCTGCATTACACAACAACATAGACAGTTTGCCACAATATAATTAACTTAAATAAAACAACTGCTGTTATGGAGGAAAATTAGCCCACTAATCAGTGAAACAGTTTATAGATGAATTGATAGAAAAATAGTCATTGGTTGAAGGCCTGCAGTGCAATCTCTCAGGTGTGTTCTCACCTCTTTTCTGCACAGGCCTGTGGTAACGAGGCTCGTCGGGGCATCTCCTCTCACGATGGTCTTCAGCTTCAGGGCCTGGACAAGAGATGACATCAGATATGATACAACAAAGACACCTGTGCATTCTGTTTGCTTCAGCTGGCGGTTGATTCAGAGGTATTCGAAAGCATGAATTCTGCGCAAAAACTGCCCCCATGTGACTAATTCTATGTAATATCATTAAATTGCTTTTACTGATGCAATGATGTGCAAGCAGCATTTTACTACTTCAGCTGGTAAAGGCAAAGCTACTCAACTGTGTGTGTGTGTGTGTGTGAGTGTGTGTGTAAAAGAAGCAGCAGAGCACAGCATTTTCTTTCTGAGTTTAATTTTTTATTTATTTAACTACCATTTGCTTCAATTTTTTGTAACAATTACGGCTCATATATGCTACTTTAAATGGTTGTAAAGTTTAGTTTTCACTCTGGAAATATTCTTACAACCTCATCTTTGACATCTCAGCACCACCCAGAGGGCACCAAAACCCACTTTACTGAAACACTAAGATAGGAGAGACGGAAAATAAAGTTTTGCAACACAAATCAGTATTTATTTTTAAGACATTCTCCATCTTTTTTTTCCTCAGAAATATTAGACACTTTAAATCCTCAATCATGGCAAAATCTAGAGGCATAACCTCTTAGCTGTGACTTTCATGATAAAAATTCAGGACCTTTTTGGCTGAATGATGTGTTTCAGCAGAGCATAGAAGAGACAAGCATTTAAAGAAATTAAAAACGTAAGTAGTGAAATATGGGTTACATGCAGTCACCATTGTTTTCCAGTATTGATAACACCTGAGGGCACTTGGATTCCTGGTTTTTAAATTTTTGTCAAATAAATAATCAGTGACATTCAATTTTAGCTTTTTTTCTTTCTTTTTTTACAAAAGACATATCTTGGTTCTCTTGACTTCAAGATGACATGTTGCTGTGTTTCCATACAGGTGCAGGACTATTGTTCATATTGCAGTGAAAATTGAGCCCACAGTGAGGAAAACTGCGACAGGAGCAAGAAACGTACAGAGGCCCAACAATATCAGGACTTTAAAATCATGGATCCTACATGGAAACAACACATCTTGTATTCCATCACTAACACTGTACTGGCCTTCTGTTAATGTTTCCTTTTTCTGTTTTGGCTATGAGAAGTGAGACAGACAGCTCATCGAGGTGGAAATGATCTGGACAAGCAGACTGGCAACAGTAAAATACAAAAAGAAGGCAATAAATGAAAGGTAAAATTATTTCTGATTTCAAATTGAATACAGTTTGTACAAAATGTTCAAGCAGCAACCATCTGACTAGCTTACAAATTGCCAACCCGGCTGCACGCTCAGCCACATATCTGCATAAACAGGCAATCTGGAGATAATGAAATCAATACCAACCAACGGTACAATGGCTAAGCAGGACATGTGCTGTGCCACTCTTGATAAAGAACACTTAAAATACATATTCTGACCTATCAGGCATTCAGGAGAACATGAAACCATTGTGTACTATGTGCATAACACAGCCAGTGAACATCCAGACAGTCAGTTTAGCTGAGGACAAACAGCTTGTCTCTACAAAACTGGATAATCAATGAGTCGACACGTCTGCCTTCCATTGTTTTCATGCTTTACAGCGCAACGTGTCGATGCCTCGGCTTTGTGTTTATGAGCAGAGAGCGACGGAAACAAGGTAGAAAACACAAACAGCAACACAAAGAGAGACGGTTAGCAAATGAAGATAACAAAAAGCGGAAACAAGAGACACAGAATTACCTAAAGGCATAAACAGTTTTTTTTAAGAGTTGATTTAAAAAAAAAAAAAAAAAAAGGTACTGACAACCTAATTTCCTCAAACAGTTGGTCTCACAGTGTATGTCTGGGATGGCCAATTCCTACTGATGGTTTATTATAATGCAGTTGGAAAAAATAAACACAGCAGCTTTGCTCACAGGCTGCCTTTTGGTCTGCATGGTGTTAAAAACAAGCCATGTTAAAAAAAATAAGAGATATATAAACTTTATTTAAAGCTTTACGTGCACAGGTTGTATTTGGTTTGTCACTATAATTTCTGATTCATTGTACTTTAATTACAAGACTTCATTCACAGACACGTTAGGTAATGAAGCATCATCAGGCATCACAACAGGCCAGAAATCTGTTCAAAAATATCCATTATCTCCCAGCCATCCCACAACAAATTATTTCCGAAATGCCACAGGTCGTCTAAGTTCACCAGCATGGACGGCGCTTTGTGAGCCTTTGTTTTGGTCTTTGTGTTGTCAGACTTTGGCGCTGCCATATAATTATGATTACATCAGGTGTAATGACAATTACATCAGCCTGGTAATGACTAGTGGACTGTGGCTCAGAGACCTCTTGGTACATTATTATTCCCTCCTCGTTCTCCTGCAAACAGGTGTTCAATTAAATCAACTGTCTGTCAAGAATAACATCCTTTAAATGACTTCATCACTACAGAGAAGAACAGATCCTCCTCACAAATGAGAGGACAGTTCTTCTGAATCTACAGCTACAAGTGAAGTTCTTCAGCAATTTGGTATTAATTACATGGAAAATGGGTAAAATAATAGTTGGTACAGATATTATAGTCGCTCGTAAATAAACGTAAATAATAAAACTAAAATTTTACTGACTTTTATGCCGCATATGGGTCCAACTGGATTCCAATCAACTGATCAACATACTGATTGAAAAATAAAACAAACTCTCTCCATGCCATAAAGTTTCATGTGCGCATACAAACATATTTCTCCCGAATGTCCATAGACGAGACTTGTGAGATTAACTGACACAGCATGGCATATTTTCTATCCAGTCATGAATTCAGAAATATGGTCAGTTTGTGAGGAAACTCTGAGTTGCATTTACTTTCCGTTACCATACAAATTATTAAATATGCTGCCTAAAAGTTTGAGGAGAAGAAGCAGGTACTTAATTCTATCTAGTTCCCTCATAATTAGTACCAAATTGTGCAAGCCCTTCTTAGACATATCTTAGGAGATATACATATTTCTTGGAAGTTGTGAGGAAAGTTTCCAGTAAATTAGCATGAAAATATAGACGCTATAAAGCAAAGGCTTACCCCAAATTGCACTGCAGCTGAGAAATGCAGCAGCCAATGTAGATAAGTGTATAAACCTCTCAAAAATACAAGTTTTCAGCACAGAAAGAAAATCTATGTAATGCGCTTCGCTGTGAAATAAGCCCCTGATTACAGCTCGAATCTGAAGAGTTCTCTGCAATCGAGACAGATCACAACAGTTTCCATCAAGAATAATCATCTGTAAAATATAGTCCCTATTTTTCTTTTGCGCAGGAATTATATAACGCCTTTAAGTGGAAAGGCAATTTCTACATTTAATAGCAAAGCCAGACTTTTGTTGCCTGTGCTATAAACTATGAAATTGTATCCTAGAATAAAAGAGATATACATTGCTTTAATGCACACCATGATATAATTTCTGCACATGCTGGCTCTCTGTAAGCCTCTAACAGGTAACCCTCATCCATTTACACACCTTCCAGTCTAACACATATTAAATAACTGCTAGACAGGCATTTTTTTGTGGATCTTACATTCTAGAGAGTCAGATACATTTTGTCCTGCCATTGCTGTGCTGCTAAAGAAGCTGTCTTTATGTCATGCTATTTGCAAACTTAAAAATTTTTTGCTAAAAGGTGGCGATGTCCCAGTCAAGTTTTATCACCCCTGACCTGATCTGAATAATTTCATGTTTCGTATTTGCCAACGGCGAGTCTCAATCAGACACCATTTTCCTTAGTAATAGGCACTTTAAGTGCATTAAACTTAGTAAAATCGGTCCAATATATGCTCAGCTGAATACCTCTGCAATGCATTAAGATAAAATAGCATTTTTACATGTTTCTTAATGATCATCAACGTTGTTGCAAAGCTCCAGAGAAATGTCTGAAATGTGGTGTGGAGAGGAGGCGGTCACTTGGACTACAGACAGTTCCTTGTTGAAAAGCAGAGAGGATTGTGGGGGTGTAGCTAGGAACAGACCACCCAGACAAAGACAATACAATGATAATTAACACCCTTCAACCAGAGTTTATATATTTAAGACAAGCCGGCAATAACTATGTCAAAGTTTCTATTTCCCAGTGGTAAATGTAAAAGAGCTGCCTTTGAGGCTGAAATCATGTGTCTAATGATTAAAACAGCAATATCAGCACATTAGGATGGCCCGCTGTGCAAAAGTTATGTTATCAGTTTCTAAGTTTATTAGTGGATAATTATGCAGATTAAAAAAAATATTTAAAATGTGCATCCCGAAAACATCCAGCCACAAATCAAGTTCTCTCTTTTTGACACCTGTGTGACAGCAAATGAAAAACAAGAAAAGCACTCAGAGAGCGCAGAACTCCTCCAAGGCTGTTCATTCTCCCATATGGCACTGTCAGAAATGCAGCATATTTTTGTAGAAATGCAGCATTTCTATATTAGTTACTGAGGATCAGAAATCACTGCAACATAGATGTGACCATTTAACATAGATGTACCCACAAACAAAATGACCTTGCGCTGAGCTCAGGCGTGTGTTATGCATGTGTACGTTATGTACGGACACCGAAGCATGTGACTTAAATATGCAGCGTGCGGCAGGAATTGATGGGACTCGGAAACACCCCCACAATTTAATCAGTTGTTCCTTGTATCATTTCCGACAGATAAGCCCCGATAAGTCCGCAGCAGTCGATTTGTAGTAGGATCACAATCATGTGATCGTCAGCAGGCAGCTGATGTAGTGTTCACTTGTTGTCATAGTTACAGTGATGCCATGCCGCTATCTTGCAATGATACGAAATCTTTAACAAATCCGTGGATCCAGAGTATAAGCCGCATCACTGTCAAAATCTAAAGAGGTAGTCCTTGTGTCATTTTTGACCTTCCCTGAAAATTGGATCCAAATCCGTTATTCCGTTTTTGAGTAATGTTGCTAACAGACAGACAAACGTACACCGATCGTCACACAACCCAGCCGCATTCCTTGAGTGAAAAAGACTGGGCATAGTTGCATGCAAATATTGTTCAGTTAAAAAAATGCCTTGATAGGCCCAAATCCTGATCTTTGAGCTTAGATCGGAACATTCCTATCTGAAACTGTCACTGGATTAGGAAAGGTTTACACAAACAAACTGGAAAACTTGTGTATTATCAAGGGATTCTCCTTCAACCCTCCGAACCACCAAACCCCCTAGTGATTTTCACTCCAATATTAGTAACACATATGGACACTTGGAGAAATGTAGTACATTTTGTTGAGATTTTCTTTTTTTTAATGAATTATGGAATTCTAACTTCCATAGAGTTGCATGACTTTATATTGCAATGAAAAATGAGTCCACAAAAAGCAAAGAAAAAAAAGCCTTGAAACTCACTTAAAATTTTGTAAAACAGAAGTACACATCTCCCGTCCCAAACATTTTTTCTGATTACGCATCAGATTTAATGGCGATAAAATACCGTAAGAAAATACATTAAAGAGACGAAACATAACTAGTTTAAAAATTGTGGCAATTACCACAGATTACTGCTATAATATGGACATTTCTCAAGTGAATCGATATATTTGTGTTGACCCCTTTGCCACTGTGTGCACATGTGAGTGTTATGCTTCCCTCTGAGCTATTGCAGATGGTGTATATGAGTTTGTGTGTGTGTGTGTGTGTGCTTGTATGTTTATCACTTAGTTACCTGCCCTATTCTGACAAATTCAGCCTGCCGTGCCTCCTCCTTCTTGCGTGCCGACTTTGGAGACTCGGGCAGCACGTCACTGAAGGACCGTCGGTTTAGCATGTTCTGGGGAGAAAAAGGAACCTAAACATGGAACACACAAAATGTGGCGCGCGCGCACACACATACACATATACACACACACACACACACACACACACACACACACACACAGAAAAAGAAAGCAGAAAGGGGTCTTAGAGACTGACCCTGGCAGGAGGTGAGAAGAGCAGCAGTGAAACACAGCTAGAACCAAGTCATGTTAGGAGCAACAGTGAAAGAACAAGACAAAAAAACACAAACAGGAGAAATAAGAACAAAGTGATGTGAGGAGAGAGAGCCCTGCTGAGAAAGTCAGCATTGCAGTAGTATCCGGTCAGAGTGGTGCAGTATGCAGAGAGACACTGAGGGCTGCAGAGGAAAATAGCAGAACACAACTCAGCAGCGGCAACAGTCGCTGCCAGTGACAGAAAGAGAAGACCAAAAAGTATGTCCGTCCGACAGTGGATAAGAACAGGTCTGTCCAGCACAGCAGAGGTCAGAAATTCAGAAACGCTGCGGTACCTTGTGCAGGTCAGGCATGAGGTCTTGGTAGAGCGAGCGGATCAACATGTCGAGGGTCCGCTGACGCTTCTGGGCAAACGTTGGCGTCTCCAGTGTGGCTTTCTCTCCATTGATTACTGCAGGAGATAAAAATAAGAGTAAGAAAAAATGCACATGCTGCAGACTTACTGGCGAATCTGACACAGTGTTTATTGATTGTTTTCTTACATTTGACTAATAAAAAGTCCCTGAATTCTTGGTGATCAGTAAATACAGGCGGAGAAGGGAGAGGAGGTCCAAACAGTGGAACACTCTCCTCTGAGAAAATCTTCAACCTGTGGCACAAAGCACACGTATTACACCTTTATTACGCCTGTTATTAATGAGTGGCAGAGCAGGTAAATTCATGTACACTCTTTAAATTTAAGCATGTAGTAAGAGGAATTGACCCTCTGAACCCCTTGGAACTGGGTGTTTTTTTGCTCCTGTCACATTTTTTGTTCACTCTGGGCTCATTTTTCATTATAATAAAAAATCCTGCACCTCAGTGTAAACAGTACACCCGTGGCTAGAAGTACAGAGAACTAAAAATGTCCTTGGAGCAGAAGTTGTAAAGCTATAAATCATAACAAAGGAAAAATGCAAGATAAACTTTGTTACTTATTTTACAAAAATACAAAATCTTTGACCAACATGTGTAACACTTTCCCACATACCCACAGACGTTTCCAATCCTAACAAAATGGTTATTCTGCGCACTATAGATTTTTTTTTACCACATAAATGTTTCAATATTTGTCTGCTCTTGTAAACACTGGCTGCAGTTCAGCCGAAACGTCCCTGAAATTTTCCCACGTAACTGCTGATCACAGCTGAGTCAGTCATGACTTCACGACTGTGCTGAGGAGCGAAGATTTTTTTGTTTTTCATAGAATCAGGTTAAATCAAACTGTATGAGACATGTAGAATAAATTCATTTTTACAAAATATCATCAATTTTAAGCTAAGATTTGGTTAAGTTTTCCAATGAAACAAGCATGCCACAGATGATTAGTTTAAGAGCTATTGAAAATATGGAAATTCTCTTATTGCAGTTTCTGGATGTGATAAATGGTGACCCTTCAGTGATTTATACAGTTAACATGCCTTTCAAACATGCCGGCAGGCTTTGAGGTTCAGAGGGTTTATGCAAGTGTTTTTAGGTGGAAAGTCAAAAGCAGCAGCATCAACCAAAGCCACTCACCTGTAACTGTCATTCTGGCTATTATACCTAACTAATGCAAAAATATCTGCAAGTGAAAGTAAAGGAAAGATGTCTTATACAGGAGACACGATAGTCTATGCAGCATACTTTATCACATATACTGTATATGCAGTGGTGTGAATGTGATATCATGAGTAGAAGAACATGGCTCGTATCTTTGACTACCGCTTAATTACTCTGACAGTCATTGTCCAAGTGAAGGATACGGGTGAAGTGCGATCGGATCATAGAAGGTTTGAAGGACGACGATGCATCATCCCCTTCTTGGAACACTATGGTAACAATGTCATTTCCAATGTGCCTCTTTCTTTCCACCTGGCAAAGTTGGACAAAACAGACACAAAGATGAAAAACAGCAACTTAACCTCAGGTTCGTGACTTTCATGTGTGCCGGGAGCTGTCTTTTAAGTTGCATTAATTGATTTTTTGAGCCATGTAAGGGGAAGAGGAACAAACACAAGCCGATTTTGATAAATTGGCCACATGGAGAATTAGCTGACTGAAAATATAGATGAATATCCCTGAACCTAAAAATGTGATGACTTTCAGGAAAGCTTTGGAAATGCAGGAGGATTTTCCCCTTTTTTAAGTTGTTTTGTTGGATTTTTACTTGCATGAATAGTGGCGATAATGAATGAAAAAGTCTAAATCACTCCAAAAATATCTAAATATATGTGTAAAATGTTTCTGTGTTCACATTCGATCAGCAAGCCAAACTACTACAACTAACTTCCTGTTGTTTTTTTAACACATCTGCATGCATCTATCCCTTTCACATCACACAGTATCTTTAGTCCACACTGCACCCTGTGCAGAAACATCTTGGGGGGAATTATTTTGGTATTAAGCTGCAAAATGCTCCACTTAGTTGCAAGGCTTTGCTGCATGGGAAGATTTTGTTAACTGGGTTAGGTTAGGCTTGCTCACTAAAATGCTGATGAGATTAGTGAGACTAAATCAAAACAATGAAGCTTTGTGCTGTAAAACCAAAACAAAAATAAAAATATAAATTCTAGCAGATTTCATGTTGTCTGCTTCCCTTCAATGAGATGAGGAAGGTGTCATTCTAACAACATTTTTCAAGCTTTAAATAACTTAAACACTTTAAGAAGCATTTATAATTTCAACTCTTTGATCTTCAAACTTCAGAGGCAGCAGCACTGACCGTATTTTCATCACTAACTCTTCACCTCCTTGTTTTGCCATCTCTGTTTCACCAACACATCCTCTCCTTTATCTAAATATGTATTATGATGGCAATGTAGTGTGGACGGTTTGTCCATGCAAATCATTATTACTTATTCAGCAAAACATTAACTTTCAACAACTAGATCATGACAAAAGAAAACCTGTAATCCCTTCAAATTTACTGTCCATAATCATGATTCTTGGAGGATGACACGATCATCAAAAGACACAAACATATTCATGATGTTTGTGTCAGTGCTGAATATCAATATTTGGCAAAAAGGTGAAAAAATACAGATAAACTGTGTAGAAATGGGAATGAAGGAGGAGTGCACAGATGCTTTTTGTTATTTCCTCAGAGGATGAAACCCTTCCAAAGTTTTTAAATGAGATCTTTGCATCTCTCCTGGCACCAACATTCAGTCATAACTGCCACGCATGTGCAAGAAAAAACTAAATCTAAAACACAGATTGCCATGTAAGTGAATGTAGGGCTGCAACTAACAAACATTAGAATTACTGATTAGTTTGCCAACTATGAACAGTTCCAATATATTATGTTTACTATAACATTAGTCCAACAGAAGCACTGAATTCCCACATTTACCAACCTAAAACCATCAAACATTTAGGAGTATGAGAGTTTGTGCCAATTCATAATCAGAATAGCTGCCAATTACTTTTCTTTTCATGGCCTAACTGACTGACTGACAGCTCTAATTTAATGAGAACATTCACGGCTGAGAGGCTGAAGATTAACCTTTTCTATTTTGGACACTGAGCTATTTTATAGGGCTTCAGCCCAGCCAGAATGTCAGGGATACACACAAGATATTTCATTATCGAAGAGACAAACAACACAGTCATAGTCAAGAGAGGGTGATTTATTAATGGTAGCCCTTTGTTCAGCGTGACACTTCTTTGGCACCACAACGATACAAAAATAGTCAGGATGCTTTGTACTGCAGTGTGAAATTTATGCTACAACTTCGACAAATAAGAAAGTGAACAGACTTTATGCTGTGATACAGTACAGTGCATATATAAATATAAATACAGCTATATCTCTCTCTATATATATATATATATATATATATGACTGTAGCTCTTGTTACTCAGATGGGAGATATGCATCACACCAGCAGCCACATGCAATACGAGCGAAGACTGTCCCTTATTACTGACCACCAGAGTGTCTTTCTTTATCTTAAGAAATCAAATTATGTGTCATATCTGCTCAGCTCTAGCCCTTTTAAATCACACTCACTAATATTGACATTGCAGAATGGAGCACTAATGCCCTTTTCTGCTCTTTCTCTTCCTAAATTCACTGCATTTGATAAGCTGGCTGCCATTGAACTGGATTCCTGTCAGTGTATCTTTTCTGAGCTAAATGACACAGTTATTACACTTTAACCTTCAGAGGACATACATTTCTGGACTGAAATTTGTGAGAATAGTTTCACTGTAAAGCAAAAATGTCAACCTCATGATGACACAAGAGGAAACATCAGGGATTCACCAAAGCCATGAGGATTCATCCTCTGGAAGCCATTCTGCACAAAATGTCACGCAAACCCCTCCACAGTTGGAATATTTCAGTCTGGATCAAAATGGTGGAAGATCTGACTCATTAACTGCAATCCCCTGAGCCAGCCGGCAAGAAGCAAACTAATTAAATACTATATATGCACAACCACACATGCAGACACACACCTGCTGTTTGTTCTCTTTAGAGTAGGGTAACATGGTGGACACGTGGAACATGAGCTCATGGCCTTGATACACTGTGTAGATGGACTTAATTCCTGTAGTGTCATCTGCAGATGAAAACAGAAATGGACAAAGAGAAAGAATCAACATTTCAGGAAGCCTTTAAAGTGATGTCAGAATATGTGACTGAGTGTTCTTACTCTTGGTGTCCAGCCCTCCACGGTAACCTGCCCATCCCTGCAGTGTAATGGTATCACCCAGCAGATTGAGAAACTTATCAAAGCTCTCGCTGCCCATCTCTGTAAAGAAAACACAGAGCTTTCACTCAGCAGGCTTCTTCTATTGTAGGGCACAGTATTTTGTTAAAGGAAGAGTTTGACATTTTGGGAATTGCGCTTATTCTCTTCCTTGCTGAGAGTTACATGAGAAGATCAATATCATTCTCATGCTTGTGTTGGAAACATGAGTGCAGGTGATTAGTTTCAACTACAGACTGCAAACAGGGGAAGCCTGATTAGACTGAAAGCTCCCCAACTAACATTAGTGAGTTTAAATGCTGGATTGCTTTGCTGGATGCAGTAAACATGTGAAATGCAAAGCGTTCGCTCTCTGCAAGGATGCAAATAAGTGTTTTTCTCAAAATGTCAAAGGCTCAGTTTCCCAGACATTGTTTCAAGCTAGTCACAAACTTTTTTCAATGAAGCTCTTCGCTGTATTTTCCATTTAGTCTATGACTGGACTTAATCCATGTCTGTGAAAATGGGTGAAATGTTTCTCTAAGAGCTTCGAGTAAACACTGAATCCAAACACTGAAAAAAAGAAGATGAGCATAGAGGGATTTACCGTTGCTAAACATCTCGTCGTCTGTGAGCTGCCCATCTTTGGCATACAGTACACCAAATTTAAAGTTGACTGAACCCTACAAAATTACAAATGGGTTAAAATTTTGAAATTATTAAATTTTAAAAATACAAACATACATTTAATATACAAAATATAACACAAAAGATACAGAAAAGGTTGCAGGGTGCAACATTGTTTACTTCTCACCTTTCTTTTTCTCTCTTGAAGCTCATTAGCAAAGTGGGCGAGCAAGAACATTTACAGTTTGTGACACTATTTACTATCTGTGTCCATCCAGTATTTGAGACCCATTCAATCTCTGGCAGTTGTGGGGCTTGTGACACTTGTAGATTATGGTGATTCTGTATGTGCAGTTTAAATTAAAATCACAGGTGTGGCCCTAAAGCTGAAGTCAAGCTAATTGACTCTCTCCTGACTGATCAATTTTGCACTCATCAACCTCAACTTTAAAATCACTGACAGGTGAAATGTTCAACATCGATTATCTTGTTGCAATGTGTTTATAATTTGAAATGCTGGGTTAACATTTATGTAGATGTTACTTTGACACGTGCCAAAAACCTGTTCCAGACCAAGCACACATAACTGTAACTGCACTCCACAGTGCCAATAATATCTGATAACATCAGCAGCCTTCTACAGCAGGAAGAATGAAAACTGCTCAGGGTCAGATCAAAGAACACAATGAAGAGCCTAAAGTCTCTTAACTCTCTGGATCTTACTCTGATCAACAGAGGGCCCACCATGGAAACCAAGGGACCCAAAGGAGCCCCTGCTAACATCTTGGTGCCAGACATACAGAACATCCCTGAAGGTCCTGTGTCCATGGCCTGAACATCATGAGGGGCACCCACATAATATTAAGCAAGTGGTTTTAACGTTGTGGCTGATCAGTGTAAATAAAGATGCCATAACATGTACCAACACTTAAAAGCACAATTGTAGTTGTAGATATACTGATATCACAAAAACAAATAAAGATTCACACAAGTGGCTTTCTGTTATGGTATGTTATCTCAAGGTGCCTGGAAAGCTGAACAAAAGTGAACACAGTAATGGTTAATAAGCCTAAATAAAACCTTTGTTAATCACAGACAAAGCCTTAAAAAAAAAAACTAAGAAAAAAAAACATCTAACAGGCTACAGTGTACTGTAAACAGGATATCATTTCATACCTCCTGTTCCTCCAACACCAGCAGATCCTGGGGAAAGAGGACATAACTATCATTCACACTGACCAGCTACAGATGACACCGCCTGAGGACATTATAAAGTTCAGGTGTTGCTGATCAGGCTTGGCATGAAATGGACCCGTGCTATATTTCATTACAAGCGGGCCAATGGTGTCACTCTCACCTTCTGAATCTCTGGGTTGAGGATCTCCCTGGGGCCTTTCTCAAACCTGTCCATGTTCATTGCACTGTAAGAGGAGCAGGAGGAGCAGGAAGGGAGGAAGAGGAGTGAAAGGAGTGTTTAAGGCTGATGGAAGACAAATAGCCTGAAGGCTAACACAGAAAAACGAGAGCCGATAGAGGGGATTTCTCATCCAGCTTGTCCCATTTATACTCATTCAGAGTTTGAGGAGTGACGCTACCCAGCCCAAGGAATTTATAATCTCCAATCTCCTGTTTCATGCATCTCCTTATATCCTGTTAGTAGTCGCTCATGACATCTGCTGCTGGAAACGTAATGTTGAAAGTATAAATAAGCAGAAAATATTTGTGAGGTACTGGTGTAAAACACAGTGTGAAACTATACAAGTGTGGGAAGTTTTCCAGTCAGTTGGTTGATTGTTTTCTGACACGTTAAAACAAGTTCTAATGCAACTGGCTCTCTTCCCCCCCAAGCAGAATGATTACTATAACAAATACTCAATTATTTAGCAAATATTTTTTCAGCAAAAACAAAAATCTGTGTCTAGCTTAAGGTTGTCAGATATGAAGATTTGTTGCTTGTTAGTCATATACTAAGAGGAGTGATGAAAAAATGCTGGTAATGTTCATGGTACGTGTGCACGGAGAGCATTATGGTTGGTTGTGGAAGCAGTGATGATTAAGGAGACCATGTGACACTGTGCTATCAGCAACAGGACATGAGTTAAACATGCTTATGTGACCGCTGGTAGGCAACATTAGTGATTTCTTTGTGACTGCAAACTGGAGCAGAGAAGAAATATTCCAATCTGTGTCAATCAGAAGTCAAGAACTATCACTGGTTAGTAGATGTGGGACTGCAGTACTATCAATACAGAAAACAGTAGTTTTTGCATTGGAAGAGCCCACAGTTTAACATACAAGGCACTTCAGTTAAGGGAGTGCCATGAGTTTGTTATTTTCTTCAACATTCGTGTGGTTGTGCTCCAGGAATTAGTCCCCCAGTGTTGGACTGGCAAGTTCTACTCTAATGGCCTGATGGGTGTCTGAGGGAGAGCATTTATTCAAACAACCTGATCTATGCTCTGATGGCAGGTAGGTGCTCCACTGTACTGTATTTCCAGTCATAGCATGGTTATTGTGCATGGATTTTATGGCCACAACAAGACAACTGTAGCTTCCTGTCTGCCCGATTCTCTAGATTTTGCTTTTTGTAACTTCTTCCTCTCCCCAACATGAACTCAAGTTTAAGGATCATGTTGTGTCAGATATTGGGAGATTCACTGCCCAACGCAGATTGTGCTTGACATGTTTGCACAATTGGGCTTCCTGGAAGTGTTACAAGGGGTTGCAGAGGCGCTGGGAATGCTGTGTCCAGAGAGTGCTTTAATGGGGAAAACAGCTAAATTTAACTCTGGTACGGTTTTTGATATTTAATAAGCACAGTCCTGGAATTTTTTGATTGCACCTCGCATAATAGATTCACTGTAATTCTCTCTGGACTGGCAAAAAAAGTCATAGAATATGTCACCTTATGCTCTCAGAAATTATTTCAGTCATTTTACAGATTAGCGCTGCACCCAAATCAGGTTTAGCTGTTGATGATTGGAATATTTCTCCCCTTTTTTTTTTTAAATTAGGGTGACTTCTGGTTTTAGGTTAAGTGACTTCACTGTACTCTGGTTTGTTAGCTGGCAACCTTTACCTTTACCAACTCTGCAGTTATGAGGGGTGGCAGAGAAACGCTGTTGCAATATTACATGAACTAATATTTTCTTTTTTCAGGCAGCATACGCAGTGCCTAACATTGAAACTAAGGCCTATGTACACATTTTGTGGCTTACTACATCACAATGGCTGTAGCTACTTGCTGGTGAAGTTACTTCTTTTACACACCAGAGTCGCTCACTTTCCACAACGCAGCATCTTTGTCCCACACAGGTTACCCACAGCTCATGTTAGTAGCCCCCCGCAAAACACAAGTGAAGATCGCAACGTTAGCATGACAGTTAGAACCACAACGGTCACCTTAATGGGCTATGTGGCAGGTTAAAATAAACAAAAATCCTCCTATAGATGTAAACACGCGGCTGATAATTATTGTATCGTTCCACTTCAGGTTTCAGTTTCTCTCATGAGTTAACAAGAAGTTGTAATGTGGATGAACAAGGGCTCAACTCAAAGAAACTAAGTTTAATCAGCGTCCTTTAAAGTGGCTTTAAGGCGTCCACTTTCAGGGGGCAACCTTACTACATACAAATTATAAATATTTCAATCAAGAGTATAATCTGCAGGTGAATCAATGCTATAAGGTCAAGGCCTTGTAAAAGCTTCTATCTGTTCATATGAGATGTTCAGTTATCCAGAGTCACAGTGGAGATCATGCTACATTATTTCCACCGCAAACAAACTTGGACTGAAAGTTTATTTTCTTCTTGCACTTCCTAGCCACAGAGAGCAAAACACTTTCAAGAATTTTCTCTGACTGTTACTGAGGTTAAGTGTTCACAGTTTTGTGGATGCAGTCACATTTTGTAACCAAGCTGTGTGTGTCCAACTTTGTTAAAATAGCACACACAAGCAGCTTGGTTGCGAATATGCCTGCATTTACAGAACATGGCACTAATTACAGCTTACACCAACATTCATAATGACTGGTTGTGTTTGACGCTCTGATTTCAGTCATGTTATGCAAATTATTACATCCCATTGGGAGCGTGAGATAACAATATTAATTCCTATTCATGCATTGTAAAGAGTGAATGAATTGTGCCGGCTTCCAGAGTGCACCTCTCACCTTAGGATAGACTTGACTGATAGTGTTTTGGTCGGGCTGTAGGGGAGGCTGATCTTCAGAGTGCCCTGAGCAAACAAGAATGACACAGATCAGATATTACAAACTTCTAGCACAGCGGGTTTCATTCACCTTTCACTTGTTGAAAACACGCCTTTATGTAGCTCCAAACTGACCAAGGCTGAACGAAGGAGATTAGAAAATGCTGCAAACCTGTTGCTGCATTATTCACAAGCAATTCAGACCACACAACACATTCTTCAATTAGTCACCGAATAATTGCAAATTAAACCAAAGCAATATAAGTCAAAACAAAGTTGTTCTGTTCTGCAACAACAACAACATCCTGTACCAGTCAGAGTCTGACAGAAACAAGACAAATCAATGTGATCAGGCAGCGGAGGTGCACCGCCCTAATCAGGTTCCAGACGAGGCCGGAGGCTAAAATTAGATCCTAGCTATCTTGTTCATGAAACTGAATCACTAAACTACAAACACACAATAATGAACATGCACTTCACACACACACACACACCTAGACACACGGTGATGCAAAAGTGGAGTAGCATCCCTTGAGATGGCACTTTGTGGTTTCTCACATTTAGATCACTGAGAAAATCCCACCTACAACTGCGTATACAAGTAGAAAATGGTTTTATGTGCAATGTATTAAAAGTTTCAGTTCCCTTCTCTCTGATCGGAGGAAGATCCTGTGAGTCAACACTGGAGAGTAATTGAGTACATCAAACACAGTGAGGAGGTACTGCTTTAGAATTTCTTGGACTTACTTTCAGATTAGGTTGTTGCATAAATAAAGCAAAACAGTTTACACAATATAATAAATTGTGTAACATTAAACCAGTGGTTCTCAGCATTTTTGACATGTCCTCTATATAACAGCAGTGTCTAGTTGGTGCCAGATATCTGAGGCGTTTCAGCAGAGACAAACTTTTTTTTTTGTAAATTAGACAGGTAAATAACTGATTATTTCATTAAAAAAACTGAAGAAGAGAGAACTCATAAATATCTTTTGTGCTGTAGAAAAATCTGAAAGTTGAATTACTTTGACTTTTTATATTATAAAAACTGTGAAAAATTTCAATTAACATAACAACATAACAAGTGCTGTCAATACAGGAAAACAAGATAGTTTACCACACACCCCTATCACACCCTACCCCTATCCCCTATGTAAACGCTGCCTGCAGTTCAGTCTATTTCAGACGAAAAGTCCGTCTCATGTGGCTGCTGGTTACAGCTGAGTCATGAATAGCTTGGCTGTTGCATAGAGTTGCACATTTATTTTTGTTGTATACAGAATATAGTTAAGTCGAATGGTTATTTTTGGCAATTTTGAAATGCAACATGTACAATAAAGTGATTTTGATAAAATATCAGGATTTTAACCTCAGATTTGGTTACATTTTCTGACTGAATTACACATCATAGATGAGTAGTTCAGGGATCTCTATAAACTTGAAAATTCGACTGTTCTTTCTGTTTCTTGTCTAATAAATGTTGCAGTTTTGTAGATTTCTAAAAAAAAAATGACAGCATGCCTTTCCAACTTGCTGACTGATTTTTTTTTAGAATTAAACACATCATTTTTTTAAAGGTGGCTTATGAAGTTTAGTTGGTTTGTCAAAGGGCTGTTCAGAACTGAAGAACTGTACTGTAGAGACACAACGTATAAAAAGCATTTTAAAGTCTGACATTGTTTACATCCCTACTGGCTAGCACGGGACAAACAAAACAGTGGATCCACACAACTACTCCATAGCACCACTGGAGGTCAGTTTGAGGTAGAATTTTGAATGCAGGCTTTTAATGTGTTATGAAGTTGTTTTATGTTATTTGTGATGTTGCTTTTTACTTCTGTGAGCCTTTCACCATTTCTGTGAAGTCAGTGAGGTGCACAGATGGAGAACTCACCGCCTTCCTCCAGAGGATGGCTCTGTACTGAGGAACTCGCTGATTGTTCTGGTCTGAGAGGACGACTGACAGGTAGAAGGGATTCTTCTCTGCATCTGTACCCACATAGTTCTGGTGGACTGAGGGCGACAGAGATAATACACAGTTAACATAACACATGCACACAGGACTTTTGAATTTCTCTCAGGATTAATAAAGTATCTATCTATCCATCCATCTATCTATCTATCTATCTATCTATCTATCTATCTATCTATCTATCTATCTATCTATCTATCTATCTATCTATCTATCTATCTATCTATCTATCTATCTATCTATCTATCTATCTATCTATCTATCTATCTATCTATCCATCCATCCATCCATCCATCCATCCATCCATCCATCCATCCATCCATCCATCCATCCATCCATCCATCCATCCATCCATCCATCCATCCATCCATCCATCCATCCATCCATCCATCCATCCATCCATCCATCCATCCATCCATCCATCTATCTGTGGACATCACGATCTAAAAGTGTTTCTGTTTACTCTTAATGCCTGATTTCTATTCTTTGCCATTAAAATGTTTACATATTTCATCCTGTTGCTATCTTGGTATGTCTTTCTTTGCCATTTTGTCCTCCTTCCTACCTTTTCTTTCCTTATTTTCCTGTCTCTTTCACTGAAACCCCCCAGATACAAGGATCTCCTGACGCCACCACAGCAGTCACACATTCATGCCGCCGCCTCCTCGGTTGACAGGGCAACATCTTCAGAAACAACACTGAACAGACCTCCCAACCCAATTAGACAGAGGATCTCTGCTGCCTCTTTCTTTGTCCTCAGCTATTGCTTTCTTTCTCTTTAACATTTTAAATTTTTTTTAATTTACAATTTCGCTTTCATTCTCCGTTTGGTTTCCAGTTCTGTTTAGTCTTCGTTAGCCATGGTTTTGTGCTTCTGGCCAGCGATGACTTTGCAAAGATTTGTTGCATTAGTTTAGCCAGCTTCAGCATCTCCTTTAGAAAACACATCGAGCTTCCATAAGATAACAGGGAGACAAAAGAGGATAATCTGTGTTATTATTCTTAGCCTGATCATTATGAAATGAAGAGCTGAAGTCATCGTGTTCCTGACAGGTCTTCATCAGGCAGGAAGTGCTTGTGTTAGAAGAACTGGCCTCCGGTTCAGATTGTGTTGTGTTGTGTGATGCAGTCAGCTCTGCTCAGGCTGTGAGAAGCAGATGGCTCAGCTGCAGTCCAAACAGGTCGAGCCAACTTTCTTGAGACATGGCTCATCGTAAACTGGCCATGCCATAGCGTGCTTAGACCCTGGCTGGAGGAGAAAAAGGATTTCTGCTCTTCCATAGCCGACTTGTTCTAGTCTAATTTTACCCCTCATGTATAGCCATCGATCTCCAGCTCTGTCTTTCATCTAAGCCTTTCAGCTGATGGTGTTTATTCTGGATTCAAGTCATGCTAAAGAAACCCAGAGATTAATGACATGTTTCGCAACTTGCATCACCACCTACACTGCGAGTTTAAGAAGAGGCAGGGCGTTAATGATGGCGAAACAATGAAGGAGGTCAGAAAGGTGAAGGAACAGGTGACCCATTCTAATGCATTTTTAACAATCTGCTGCTCTCACTAGCTAGCTGTCTGCACAGAGCTGGGCTCATCTCTGAAGCCCACAGTCTAATCTTAACTGTGTTATCTAATGGAGGCTTTAGTGTCTAGTGAGACTGTGTGTCCTCTGTGGGCCTTCTCCCTGGGTGGTGTATGGGATTAGGGTGTAGTTGAGACTCTCAGTGGGGATATATGTTTGGATGCTAACAGGTTTTGGCCTTGAAAGAAAAGCAGTGCAGCACGAGGCTGACTTCATAAGACAAGAAGTATCCTTTAGACCAGGGAAGACTTTCAGAGGATGTTTTATTTCTGCAGCATCTAAAAACCAGCTCATAGCTTCTTTCCCATCCTCACACATTTTATTCCTCTGTGTGTGTGAGACTGTGTTTTTAAACAGTCGAGCAGCACTGACCTTTTCCCAGGAAGTATTTAAAGAACCATCTGGTGTGGTACTCTGGATTCTCCAGATGGACGTCGGTTCTCCTCCAGGTTCCTGGAGTGTAGTCCGAAGTCTGTTTGTCACACACATACACACACACACACACACCACATTGTCATCATGATGGTCACAGCTTGAGTCACAGCAGTCGACACAGTGGAAAACTGTTACACAATACAGCAGCACAAATTACAGCACAGGGCAGGAAATCAGATACAGACAAACCTCCACAGTCTGACTTTTTATCATTGTCAAAGCTGCATCATCATTTAAATGACCGTAAGAAATATAAAGATTTTCAACTAAAAGGTGGAAGACTAAAGGTTTATGAGAGGCGCTTTGTCTTATATAACGCAACATCCACTGTAGCTGCATTTTGGACTTAAAAAGAAACAAAGATGACCAACAAATACTGGAAACAGATTGCATTGCAGTAGGTGTGATATACTGATGTTGGTTAGCTGGTCATAGGATGGTACTATATGAGATCTGGTGAGGAATACAGATCATAGAAAGACCCTTTTGCATGTAGAGATATCAAGGTCAACATGACTTCCCTACATTATTGAAGACTAGGTTTGCACCACTATAAAATACAGATTAAGTGACCTGCATTGAGTTACAGTGAGAATCTACATGAGGCCATTTCTACTCTGGGCTGTTTTTTCCATTAATATTTTTAGATTTATACATTCATTTGAACTATATAACTAGCTATAAACCAGCTATCAGCCTTCTTAGTTTGCTGCTCCATATAGTGAACCACTATGTAATTGCAACCCTGTAATTGCGACAGGCGCTATGTCGGACTTACGCTACTGAGTACATGGGGATCTGGTCTAAGTAACGTACATTTTGTCATCACGCTCTGAGCCAATTTTTACCCATTATTGTGAACAAAGGCAAAAACCGAGAATGTCTGGGATTCATCTTACACAAACTAGAAAGCGGTATGATAAGATTAACTATGTGTGCATGGTAGAGCGGCACAATATATTGTTTAATCATCCACATCACAATGTCTGGAATAGTCACATCATATTAACAGTAAGTTAAAGTAATTAACTCAAACACATCATGCTGCAATTTTTTTTTGAGATATTTCATTACTTCATATGGTTCTCATTTTCCATGACTAGTCTACAAGTGCAAACTGTCACATAGAATGGATTAAGTTCAAGGTGCTTTGATACACTGAGTTTAAAAAAAAAAAAAACCTTCATTCACAAGACACAGCATTTGCTGACATGCAGGCTGAAAAGGAAGATTTGGCTGCAAAAACAAAATGTCAATTGGAAATACAGTCGAACCCCGCCATATCACGGTTCACTCTTCGCAGTTTCACTGTATCACAGATTTTTAAGTTATATACATCGAACTTTGTATCGCGGATTGTTCGCTATATCGCAGGATTTTGCAGTATATATGTATTTTTATATATCAATTATTTTAATTATTTTTGAGGTAAAATAAGCATTTTCTAGCCTAAAAAATGTCAAACAATATAATAAATATAAAAAATAATAATTAAAACATATTAAAAGAATATTAAATGGAAATAAAATGCGTAGCGTACAGCTCTGGGCGTTGATTGGCTCAGTGACTGTAGCATCAGTCTCCTCCGTCTCCCATGTATAGCATGTGTTCAGCATCTCGCCTTGTTTATTTCACGTAGACGTCTGATTGCTGCGCATAGTGTTTCTCTGCTGTGTTGTGTTTTTGTGAAATCGTCACAAAAAATGTTATTTTATTTCAAGCCCTACGATGTCGATCAAATGTTCTGCGCTTTCCAAGGCTTCTGGAATCAAAACCAAGTGCCACAGGATGATGCTTACCACATTAACATATATATAAATAATACAATAAAAATATCTATTCTGCAGATTTTCACCTATCGCGGTTGGTTCTGGAACCTAATCCCCAAAACAGACAAGGGACCACTGTATTTCAGCTACAGAAAGGATGGTGATGACCAAAAACAGGTGCTCCTTCAGCCATGTTTTGCATTTGCTCTTACCCCATGAGGCAACGCAATTCATTTGTCTGATGATTAAAATAAATCAGCACCACAAAGCCACAAGAAAAGCAAAGCCCGATCTGAATACTATCCAAGGCAGAAAAGTGTTTTAGATGAGTTTGCCAGTGTTTCACCATATAAGAACAGTTTCAAATACCATTACACATTTATTTTTCTCAAGCTGCCATCCCAGAGTTGTAAGAAAAATAAAGTGGACAACAGAGAGCTACAAAAGCTTCACTCTCTGCTTTCATAATGAGGGGTTCCAACTGATAATTCACTGGTTATAAAATTAATTTTCCTGGAGGATCATACAAGAGAAAACGTCATAGTCAAATAGACTAGAAAATAGTACAATAAGAACATTTATGCATCTGTGGTGTCTACAGTTATCTGTGTGCACATCTGTGAGTAAGGATAACTGGACCTTTACCCTTCCAGACACTTCAGATGGCTTGATATGAATAGTTTTAGGAACCAGTAAGAGTGAACCGCCTTGTATTTACCAACAAAAAAGCAAAGATCGGAGAAAGTCAGGCAAAAAAAACACCACATTTGCTGGGCTTTTGTTATTTCATATCGCCATTAATCAGATTGTGACCCTTCAGATATGTCTTTTGACCTACCGGATGGATCTTAAGCCCAAGGTTGGGAACCACCAATTTCTAATGGCAGCTACATGAGTCATGTTAAAGAAATAGTTAAGATTTGCTGAGCCATAATAAGAAAATCAATACCACCTTTATATAACATGATAATTAGGGAGCTTTAAAGGGGCTGGTATGCTGCTGTTTGTACCTTTGTACAGAGTCAGGCTACCAGCTTCCTCTGCTTCTCGTGTTTGTGTCACACTAAGCTTGGTATAGCTTCATGTTTAGCTCACAGACATGTTAGTGGTATCAACTTCCTCATTAAGTAAGAAGGAAAATGGAAGTATGTGCCATTTAATGGTGATGTGTCATGATAAATGTCACCATTTTACTGCCTCAATTAAAACACATGAAATGTTTCTGTAAGTTTGCGCTTTAAAAATAATTAATCACACAAAAATTGGTGGAAGAAACTCATGCACCATTTACCGCCTGTTGATGGCTGCTCGTCACATGCTGCACTTAGCGAGATCTAAGATAGAGGCGATAGGTGGGATGCATTTGTGCACAAAAGTGTATTGTATTGTACGTACCTCATCTGACGATCCATTCTCCACCCTGAAGCGTCCTGCCCGCTGAATGGCCCCATCTGCGTCACTGGAAATCAGCTGAGAGGGAGACAGACACATGTTTAAAATTAGACACCTGAAAAACCAAGACTTGTGGCAGACAGTAATAAGCAGGTCAGAAACACATGAGAGCCCACAGACAAAAGAGGAACCGCAGCGGACGCATCACCTCCATGTGACAATGTGAGCCTGGCTGCGAACATATAAGCAGCTGCATAGATTATCAACACTTCTTTAATCATCATTAATGACTCAAGTCTCTGCGATGAGTCTGATCTCCGTCTGCTGTAAAAAAAAAAAAAAAGAAGCTGTTTTTTATGTTCTTTTTTTCACTCCCTCATTTTCATCTGCCACCCTCTACTTATTGCCCAATTATCTGTCTCTTGCTGACTCACCTCTCTCTACTACAGCAGTGGAGAGGAGACATTATGAGAGCGAAATGGGACAGTTAATGGTAGTGTGGAGAATGAGCGAAACAAGAGAGGGCAGAGGACGAGAACACACTGTATCCTGTCCAAGCACATATGACTTACAGAAACATTTCGGGAAACATTGAACGCTTGTTCCCTCTTGTTCCGATTTCCAAGATTTATGCGATGGTCTGCCCCATTTGTAACCTCTGCACTTGTTACTCTGTGAGTCAATATGATGTAATGTTCTCTCTAAGGGAAAAAGTCAAGGTATTCACTTTAGACTACAACAGCAGTATGCAGTCACTCGGTCCATTACAGCTTAATGTATCTCAACAACTATTAAATTGGAGTGCCATGAAGTTTTGTGGAGACTTTTAAAATAATGTGATTTTAAATTTTCATCTAGAGCCATCATCAGGCCAACATTTTAATTTATGCACACCGGGCCTAATCTGTACTTTTCTGTTCAGTGTTAATTAAAACAAAAAATCAGAAAATGCTTATTAAAAAAGGATGGTAAACATTAAAATGCTAACTGTGAGCATGTGTTCACCCCAGCATGACTGTAGACTCTCATAGACTCTTTTATCTATATTATCCAGCAATGGTTTGTGTCTTCTAAAGTATTTTTATGATCTCAAAGACACCTTCTGTCTGCCTGGGTTGGAAGAATCTGATGAAACTGAACATAGACAGTCATGCTCTGCTCTGTTCTTCTTAACTGGAACATGTGTTTACTTTGCTGCAGGCTGTACTTTGCCTTTCTTACAGGAAATATACACTGAAAATTCAATTAAGACCTTAAAAATGATTTAAGTTTCTTATACTTTTCCATGCTTTGTTGTTTGCTATTCCTTGGGCATTTATTGCTGTATCACTTTAGATGTTCTTCAGCTGTAAAAGGCCGTCTTGGTCTCACTTTCTGGTACTGCCTTGGACTGGTTTATGTCCTGTCTCTCTGGAAGGACCGAGTATGTCAGCCAGGGAGGTGCTAAGTCCCAGACACTTCCTGTCACCTGCGGTGTCCCCCAGGGGTCTGTCCTCGGTCCAACCTTATTCATTTCACATATCGTCACCTTCCTAAAATAATGGCCTAAGTCATTTCTTGACAAAAGTTTTATTTTGCCTAAATCACCTCCTCATGATGTTCCCTACCTCTGTTAAAATCGCCTAAACCCTCAGTTGAACAGATCATGCGATTCTGCCCCTGTAGTATGATGGCCTAGGTCAAGGTTCAGTTTTTTGTGTTTCCCGAAAAACCTGAAAAAAATCACTGAGGCCATTACTTTAAGAGGGTGTCAATATGCTCCCTCTAGGCCGTGTCATCACCCGGCATGGAATTTCTTCCCATTGCTACGCTGATGACACGCAGCCTCATCTCAGGACTGTCCCAAACCCATCTGCTCCCCTGCGGTCTTCATTAGCGTTGCTATTATCATCATCAACTTCATCAGCACTATCCGCTCTGACCACCTGCTTGGAGGAGACCAAGGCCTGGATGAGTCAAAATTTTCTCCACGTAAACAGCTCCAAAACTGAAGCCATTCTTGCCGGCACCCTTCATCAGGTCCAATCATCCTCCATAACCACCATCACCATTTCTGAACAAGATATTCCCCTCTCATCAGCAGTTACCAACCTTGGTGTGAGACTGGACCCTCACCTGACATTCAGCAACCACATCAAACATCTGTGCAAGTCTTTGTTTTTACACTTCAAAAATATCGCCAAACTCTGTCCCACCCTCACCTTTTCTGATGCAAAGAAACTCATCTACGCCTTTGTCTCCTCCAGGCTGGACTACTGCAAGGCACTTCTCATCAGGATCCCTAGCAAGAGCCTGCAAAAGCTCCAATATATTCAAAACAGCGCTGCTAGGATCCTGATGAGAGTGCAGAAGCAAAACCACATCATACCCATCCTCCATTCACTCCACTGGCCCCCCATATCCTTCAGAATTCATTACAAAATCGCTCTCCTCACCCATCAGTGCATTTATGGCAATGCCCCAGAATACCGAAAAGAACTCATCTGCCACCAATCATCCAAAAGAAACCTCCGCAATAATAATTGTTACCTCAGAGAACCTTCAGCTCAGTTGCGCCTCGCATCTGGAACTCCCTCCCTGACCAACTGAGAGCTCCACAGACAGTGCATGTTTTTTTTTAAAAAAGGGCTAAAGACCTTTCTTTTAACAAAACTTTTAATTAAGCGTTAAGATTTTAACTTTTATTGTTATTTTTGCCTGACTGTTTTGTTTTTATTCTTTTATATCTTTAATGTAGCACTTTGAGATTTTGCTTAAATGAGAAGTGCATTACAAATAAAATTTATTGTTAATATTTATTCTTGTTTTGAAACCCAAATGTAACTTGCTTTATGGTGCTGAAACCTGGAGACTGACAACAATCACAATCAATCAATGAAGCGCAAACCTTCATCATCAAGAACAAATCTTAATGTCCACTGGCCAGACAAGATTCAATAATGATCTGAGGACAAGGACACGACAACTATCGCAGCAGATGCAAACTGGAAGGAGAAAGTGAAAGTTGGAAAAGGCTAGTGTCAAATACTACCATGGAAGCTTTAGACATATTAACCTCAAGGGAAGACAAAAGATGATGTCTAAAGACCACTTGGTGAAAGGATCTCCTGGTAGGCACCAACAGAAAAATCTAATAACCTTTAAGGGAAGAGTGTCACATATATATGAATATGCAAGTAAGCATTCCTTAGGCACATGCGTGTTCTGATGATCTAATCTAAAATAAAAAGGGAAAAAGAATCTAATATTTGTGTATAAATAAAGGGCAACACGTCAAATGTTTAGTCAGTCAGTGTTGCTGCTATAAAACATCTTATCTTTGTGGATGTGTACAAAATCCCCTTCAATCTATTCCTCTTCATGTCCCCTTGTCTTTTGTCACCCCCACAACAGTATCTCACTGTATGATGCTGTGTTGCCAGGCAACGGACCACAGACTCACTCCTCCCTTGCTGCACTTTCTCCTCCTGTTATTTTTGCTCTGCATCTTTTGCCCTTTCCTCTTTGACCCTTTTGACGGTCGTGCTCTATTTTGCTCCCCTTGCCGACAGAGGTCTCCGCTCTGCCAATGAGTTTTGAAAAAAAGAGTTCTGGCGTGGCTTTGTATCCCTGCGCATCCTTTGATATGTCCAGATGGTCTGCAAACGTCTGGAGAAGCCAAGCAAAAAGAAGATGAAGGAAGATCCTGACAGAGCAGCACTGAACATGGGAAGCTTCTAAATAGAGCTTGAACTCTAGGACGTCCTAACAGACACAATAAAACTAAGTTTGCAGTTAATGATTACCTTCCTCAATGCGTGTGAAAGGCGTGTTTATTTATACAATTAGTGAACTTACACTTTTTATCAGCACAAGAAACCAGAAAAGCAGGAAGATTCATTGGATTTTCAACTTTCTGACAGTCCATAAACTTATCATTCGAGACTTTTGGTTTTCGTCCAAGTCTAAGCTTGAAATTGTGACATTTAAATATTCCCCAAAAATGAATTGTGTGCACTATATTGTGAAAAACTAACAAACAAAAACTGTGTAACAACATAGCCAAGAGGCCAACAGTGGCTCAGATGTGACACATGACAAACAAATCAGTTTTGTTTTTTTTGTTTTTTTGGCCAAATTGGGCTGAACTGCAGGCTGTGTTCAGAGTAAAGTATGTTAACAAAATAAAAGCACACACTCTGGTATGTAGAGCCCCCCATTTTTTCCAATATCGCTAACACTTGTGGACACTAGGAATAATGCTATACAAGATGACACCAGGTTCAAGAAGAAGAACAACTTCAACATTTATTTATTTTGACTGATTTATGACATTATAATTTCTGTGGTTTCTCCATATCTAACCTGTTTCAACAGAGGTGCCTGACTTTATAGTGATGTGAAAAATGTTCAGAGTGAGTAAAAATGTGACAGTAGCAATAAATGCCCAGAAACTACACAGTTCAGAGGGTTAATCTGTTGATTGTTCCTTGATTAACTGTTTAGTCTTTACAAAAATCATAAATAGTGAGAAGCAATCCAAGTTGATGTCTTTAGATGTCTTGTTTTGTGTGTTGGCAACTGTCCACAAACCAAAAGATGTTCAATTTACAATGATGGAAAGCAGTGAAAGCACACTGTAAGTGAAGTTTAAAGTGCCTGCTTTGAGGGGGTACACGCAATTACAAAGTTATGTTAAAAAGTAAACAACATTTAGCAACAATAGCTGCCAAAGGCTGAGCAAAACTAAGCAGGGCACAGTGTTTATCAGTTTATAGAGTGGGTGGTGTGCCCTACTTCAGCAGCTCATTAGATCATGTCAGACAGTTACAATGACGAGTAAGAGTGATGAGAGAGCACTTCTCATGGACAGAGACAGAGGGTTAACGTTCATTCAAAACATTTCTGTGGGTAATGGAGGACAAAAGGCGAGAGCTTTACGTCCTGGAAAAAAAAATCATTAATAACTGTCACACTGACTTTATTGTTCATTCTAAATTAAATCTGATAAGCAGTACTGTAACAGGGGGATTGGTGCAGAGCTCCTAAATTAAATTTTGCAACTGTAGCTTTACTGGAGTTGGATCTTAAAGAGGAGTATGTATTGTAACCCATGGATAAATAGTCAGTTTTAATTTTTATGTCATGCTACAAGTTGTGCCTATCTTACATACACCCCGTTTTATCACTTCTAACATTACAATAACATTCCAGGCTTCCTTCAAGTAACTGACTAACCTAAACGATAAAACCACTTGGAACAGCCAAGTAAGTCTTTGTCCGTCAGCCAAATCAGTCTTTAAAGTCCAATTATAGTTCAATTATTTCATTGAACTATTATATTCAATATTTTAAGATTTTTTGTAAACTCAAGCACTTTCAATGTCTTTTAAAATGGTCTATTATGCAGCAACGTGTTTTACATTGAAGAGATACCATCAGCTTTAAGAGCTGCGGTGACAAGAAAACTCTTTGTTGCACAACGCTTCTATCCAAGCTGCCATCGGGAAGTTTGATAAAAGAAAACTTTCCATCCAACAAGCTCAATGTGGTCGCGTATTCCTTTACTGTTCACCAAACTTTCTTGTCCGCTGACATCACTCAGTGCCTCCTGTGTATTTCTTCACGGCTGGCAAACAGACTTTAGGTTCATTACTGCCACCTACTGGGCTGGAGTATTTATCAGTTGTACCAGTGTGTCAGAACTTAGGGAACTGAGAAAGGTGCGATTAAATGTCTTATTTTTTTTAACACGTTATTTTTTTCTGTAATTAATTAATCGAAATTAATGCGATGAAGTCCCATCCCTAATTCAAACCAAAGGTCCAATCTAACCACCCTATGATGAAAAACATCAACGTTACAAAAATATTTCTGTTAACATCACGCTGATTTCCCCCAGCCCCATTGTGCACACAAGTAAAGCACTTGCTGCATTTCCTCCCAAAGGTACACTGTATCTAATGAGATAATAAAACCAAGCAGATAGAGAGCCAAGCATATTTACTGCAGGTGTGAAGCTCTGATAAATGACGGAGATGCTCCTGTGCATTAACTGGCTGTGTTTTAGGAGAGGCCTGCAGAAAATACTGCATTCTCTCCTTTCATATGCATATTAATAGGCTTGAAAACAAACCCATTTCCTGCGTATCTCCGAGCGCGGTGGCATGAGCCTGTATTTGCTTGCGTTTATGGGGAAGGATTCTGTTCAGATCTGTGGGCGCGGAAAAATGGGAAGTAAATGTCGAAGCTGCAGGCCTCCATCTCCCTCCATTTCTCCTGCCTCCTGCAACATTAACTGTCCAATCGCAGGATAATGGAGGGGAAACTGGCATTCAGACAGTAGCAGTGCACTGCCTCTCTGGTGTATATGTGTGTGGCTGCACAGAGGGGGAAAAAACCCTCACTATTAAATGTGCGTTTAGGTAAGTGTTTGTGCTGCAGCGTGTGAATGGGCTTTCTGCTGTTTTGGGGTGAAAGAATAAAAAAATGTCACGAGAAAGGAGAGATTAAGCGCTCTGGGGAGTCTGAGTGTGTGTTTCCATGCGCACACGCACACAAATAGACACACATACACACACACAAATGCATTCACTGCTTGTAAATCATGCAACAGAAGAGTGGCAAAGAAGGAAAAGCTGCACTCCAACGATTCCCTCTGGGCCGGGGGTAGGCAGACGAGAGGCAACAGGGGAGGAAAGGGGGGAGACTGTTCTGCTTCTACGCTTTAACAAACAACCCATAAAACACCTCGCCGCTGCCGGGGAGCAATAGTGAAGGGGCCGAGCAGAAACGAGAGGGGCAACGTACATTGAGAGAGGGACAGGATGAAGGATGAGGCCAACAGGGAAGAGAGGCAAAGAGCGATGTGTAATGACAACAAAAAGCCCAATGATAAAAGAATAATAGCCGTCTCTACCGAGCGTAACCCCATGGGAAAAGGGGCAGAGGCTTTCCAGCTTTATAGACGCTCGCACACTCTCTCTTCCACACACACTTAAACAGCTCCCATTTTAGGACATGATTTGAACATTTCACAAACACAATCGAGCTCCCAGCGCACTCATAGAGCTTCTGATTTCCCCAAGGGCCACGGGTACAAAAGGAGCGCTGAGAGACGCTGAGATGTGGGTGTGAGTGTGTCGGGATATTAAATCAATACTTTTGTGACTGCTGATAGATAATTGATCTCATCAGTGGGCCTGTTCATGCACACTCACAATCCTCCAGGAAGGCTGAGAACACAGAGGCGTAGGCAGCAGAGCGGCAGAGGAAGTGGAAGAGGGGTGAGGAGGGAGAGGAGAGGCAGGTGCACAGTCAGAGAGGAGAGATGGGAAGAAATTAAGATGGAGATTGAGAGTGGAGGAAGAACAGAGTAAAGAAATGGATTAAGAAAGGGGAAGATTAAACAGAATCCTTTGATTAAAAAAAAATCACTGAAAGGGAAGAAGTTTCTGAGAATCACGAATCTGCTATCTCTCTTTTCCCCCTTCCTCCTAGTCTCCATTATTGAATCTCTTTATTGTGTTTCATTTATGTATCCAGATGCAATCCAGATGGAGTCCTTTTCCCATAGAAAATGGCTCAGCTGAAAGAATCCTGGTTGAACCATCGGTCCAAAACATTAACAAACGCATGAGAAAATATCTGGTTTGATAAGAACTGTGTACATATAAACTTGGGTTAGGGAGACATTAGATCCTCTTCAAATTCAACCACAAAACAGTTGGAATTTGATTAGTCTGACAAACCAGATGTAGACTTCAGGTATAAACCTGCCACTGATCAAGCAATTCATACATATTTTTTTTTTCAAAATCCTCTTTACTACGGGTGCAACCTACCGCACTGAAAACTGAAAGTTTTGCTGAGTATTTTGATTATATGGTAAGGCAGCCCTGCTACATTTTAGTTTTCCTGGGGATTTATCCATTTCCACCATAACATTCTTCCATCACTAACACCAACGCTGCACCCTTCACTTAGCTCCACCCAAGATGATTGGGAATAGTGTAAAGAGATACAAACAAGCCAGCGCTGTATGTTTCCCTCTATAGCAGAATGACAGTGAAGTGCAGCCAGACCACTCTGATTGGCTAAATGAGACTAGAGTTTGTTACAACTGTGGCTGACAGCTTCTTATAACATCAGCGCAGCTTAATCATACTAATTAGTGGTTGTAATAAGATCAGCCTGCCGCTCTAAAATAATGCACACAACATGATTTCTCAGGAAGCAAGCTGAAGTAACTCATGCTTATAAACCTGCAGTATGTGGTTGTTACTTTAACAGGGAGAGTCTTGTGTTCCTACGTTTAGAAAAAATTGAAATGGGGATACAGATTGGTGAACCATTTCCAAAACCAGCAGGCTCTCCCATTGGACAACTTCATGGGAATACCTTTATTTAAAAACACAATTACCTGTTTCCTAGACACAGCTCAAACAACCACAGGGCTTATCTGACAGTTCTGCTTTCTGCATGACCATACCTAAAACAAACAAAAAGTAAACGTAAGGCAATAAGATTTTGGAGGGTCCTGTCAGGTACAAAAGGAATAAATAAAACTGTGCACTGCAGTGGAAGACACAAACTTTAGTATCCTTGACTCACCATATTAATATATACAGTAGGAGCTAGCATTGTTTCTTCTAGCAAGCAGACATATTATTAATTACATTTTGTGGAGTCACTGTTCAGGACTGAAACATCCACTGGGAGCAAAGTAGCCTCAGCATCACAGTTTACAGTAATGATAGCTGTTGTCTGTTTGGTTTGGATCAGGTCACACTTCAGTAACTCCAGCTACACCTGCAATAAGCCAAAGCAATTCCCCGTAAAGAATATTTCTTTGTGAAGGATACTGTTTGAAAACACAAACACTGCAGCATGAGTCAAATCTAACCACTGTGCTGCTGGACAAAGTATCATAGGATGAGGGTTAGAATGAACAGCACTGTAATTATGTGGCTAAAATCTCTAGACTGCCAGAGGAGAATAATAGTGTTTATTTATTTCCATTTTCTTCAACATCAATCGGCTGGCACAGACTTTTGGGCTGCAGTATGAACTGAATATGAATCACAATCACAATTTAGATTTTTTGTGATTAAATGAAGACAACCTCCTGTGATGTTTGAAATTCATGCTCTGCTCAGACAGAAAATTCCTCTGCATATCAGACTGAGTGTCCCCTAAACTAACAGCCAGCCACCAGGGAGAAATTGAGATGTTTTGGTTTCACTTTTAAAGGAGCAGCCTAGTTAGTGCTCATGCACCCCTGCAGCGGCTTGTGCAAAAATTTCCTGGATGTTGCAGCTGAAGTGCAGCGTGGAAGAGGAATATGCAATAGAGAGCAGACGGGAAAACTCACAAAATGCAGCACAACAAATGTTTGAAGGCGAAGAAGAATAAAGTTGCTCATGCTACTTCACTGATTCCCCATCTTAGTCCAGTTTGCAACATTCCACGGTACATGACCGTGTCACACAATGTGACAATAAAAGCACTGCTCTGTGGATTTGACCATTTTATTTGCATTTTGCTTCTAGGAGATGCACTGTGAATAAGGACCAGCCTCATTTTGATGGAAAGACTTGCACTTTAGCATGGATGTAACATAAAGTGAAAGCAGTTCTCAATTTTAATGTGAGAGAGCAATAAACACATCCTGTCCCTAAAATCAGTGAATAATTATGGCAACAATGAGATTTCAATGTTGATCACAGTTATCATTTTGGCCCGAAAAGCTTTTTCACTGACACAATCATTAGGAAAAGAGAAACTATAACATAATAAATGTAGTATCTAGTTATTCTTGACACATCCACGGTGAGGACACAGTAAAGCAAGACAGAATGCATCTTGATTTTAAAAGAAAGACACTGAAAAGGTTGGACCATGAGTTCAGGACAGCGATCATTGAAGATTGTGCTAATACTCAAGAGAATCATAGGCATATAGACATAAATATCTCAGTGTGTCACAGAGATCATCCGATGACTCAGACAGTCCAGAATAAAAATACTACTGCTGTTTTTGAGAGGGAATTCAAATGTGGGAAACATAACAAAATCTATCTGCCTTTTCACTGTTTTTTTTCTAAATGGTTGTTGTTTTTATGTGGCCTTTCTGATCATGTTCACAAAGGGATTAGAAAATCCACCGTCTTTGGTGGCCGTGCGACCACCAGTTGTTTTATGAGTACATTTTATGATTTCTTTCAGATGATTCAGAGGGCCCATATGAATACTGCTGCAAACTAGAACTAGCCCAAGGATAAGCCTGGCGATGGTTCTGTTCTTTATCCTTATCCTCAAGAAACCCAATGAAAACTTGAAAACTAACAACTAACTAACACTAAAGGTGTAAAAGGCTCAGCGTGTCAGCCAGCTGAAGCTCAAATCAGTGCCTCAACGGACACAACAACGGCTCAGGATCTGGAAAGATGAGATCTGGGGCACAGAGTAACATCAGGAGCTCTTAATAAGGTGCTGCTCCTGCTAATATTACAGTGTGCTTCAGATCTCATCTTTCCAGATCCCCAATGAACTGACAAATATTGACTGCGCAATTGAAGCCTGATTTATCTCTGCCTCGTACGTCAATTCAGTTTTTAATGTTTTTTTTTTGTACAAAAATGGAGATGATTTCATTGTGGGACTTTGACTTTTGTGGAATTTGTTGGCAGTAACAGAAATATAGATTATAACCAGAGATACCTTTAAAATATTAGAGAATGGATTTAATCTGCTAACATACACTATACAATAGAAGTGAGCAAACCTTTGTGAAACATCACTGAAATGTCAAATGATTTGAAACTGCATCGCCTCAAAAACAGGCAACACATTGAATACACCTGTGACCAGTGACACACAGCTTACACATCCTGTGATCACTGAAACAAAACTGAATACATTTGTGATTTCTTATTAGCCTAATTGCATGAACATGGTTGCAAAATGGCCTGTGAACACCAGAAATTTCTCAATTTTGGACCTATGGTCGCTTTGCATGTCTGCATCATGGCTCCACATTGACATAAAAATTGTCAGAGGACCTGAAAAATCTGATAGTGACGCTTCACAAAGACAGAAACAGACACAGGAAAATTGGTGACCAAATTAAAGTCAGTGGAAATACAGCAGTAATCAGGAGAAGATTCCAGCAGGAATAAAAGTTTTTGAAGAAGAAAAAAGTGTCGCCTGACTTGAATCTGATTGAACTCATTTGCAATATGTTAAAGAGAAAGGTAGAGCAAAATAACCTATCCAGCAAAGAGCAGCTGAAAAAAAATCTCTGAATAATGTTGATGCATCTCTCTAGAAATTTGGACAATTGAATCCGTCAATAAAATCGAAGATTTTAATGCCAGCAATGAAGGTATTAAATATGCTGCATCTAGTTCCTACTGCATTTTTAATATAGTACATCAAAACTGTTGGTTTTTCCTTATATACATGAATAAATATCCTACTATTCAACTGAGAAGTAGTACAGTTACTGTAAGGTGATTTTAATATGACATTTGTTTAATTTAGCAATTTAAGCACACTTACTGCTGCCATATATTGTATATAATATAACCATTCTTTACAATGAGAAAAAGCTAGAGGTGCTGATTGCTGCACAGCAGGCATGTGAAGAACTCCTATCACACAGCCGGCAACTCCTGCAATGCAAACAATGATGTAAAATGCATGATAATGTTGTAGCCATGAAACAACAACCTGTGAAGGGGAAAAATCAGAGGTGAAATCAAAGACAGGCAACAACTGCTTTGTGGCTGTTTGCCATGTGGCCATTGACTGATTCACATTAACATTAGCTGCGGCTAGGACAAATCCAGCCATGCTAACAGCACCACATCCATATATCCGTTTATACAACAGCAACACTGGCAATGACTACACTAATGACTTGAACTGAAGGCATCGGGCCATCGTCCCACCCACCCAGAAGTCATGCTGATGGGAGCAGCAGCTTTAAGAGCCCTCAAGAGTGGGCAGATGCTGCAGTGAAGCCTTAGATCACAGAGCTCAGCAGCAGAGTGCCATGCATCAGCTGCTTTAATAGACGATTAGTTATGTATCAGGGAAAATGGGAGGATGAGGCACAGATGGAGAGACAAGAGTTAGAAGGAGACAATAAATTCAAATGAGGATGTTTGGATATTCATCCACTATGACACAGACTTCAAGTTACTTCGAAAGAGGCTGATTAAGTCTCATGTTTTTCAAAAAAATCGATTACTTTCAAGTGGGCTTCAAGAATGTGACATGCAAAATTTCACTAGCGTTTCTGGGAGGGTTTGTAAGTGTGTGCTCTGTATACATCCAGGTGTTCACTGTAATCAAAAAGTCCTGCAGTTCTCTAGGAGTCTTTTTTTTTAATGTACTAGAAACCTCAGTACCAGTTACAATTCAAATTAGTTCAGTAAATTTAAAGCAATTAAAGCCACCTGCTTAATACTGTGCAGGTCCTGCTAGTGTCACCAAAATAGCTTTTACCTGTCTGGGCTTGAACAGGGAACTGGGGGTCTGTGGATGTCTAGTTGTGTCTGACACTGGAAAGTTGGCAGCGGATCCTGTGGGTCCTGAGAGGTGAGGCCTCTGTGATGTTCATGCACATTCTGCGGATGCTCCATAGGATTGGAAATTGGAGAGTTTGAAGGCTGGGCAGATCATACGCTCTTTGTCATCTTGCTCAAGCCAATCCTGAACAGTTTTTGTATTAGGGCTGCATTGAACAGTTATTTTCATTGTCGATTAATCTGTTGATTTTCTTCCCCGATTAATCAAATACTTGTTTCGTCTGTAGGGTTGGTATGTTCAGGTTGAAGTCCCTTAAATGAATGGTTTGGTTTTGCATAGCAGCAGCAACTAATCAACTAATCGATTATTTGTTACCATTCTATTTGTGGTGTGGCCAAGGGTTTGGCCTGCTGGGGGTGGCACTGTTGCTGCCATGGTGGGATGTGTTTGATAGCTGGCACATGTTTAAAGTAGCATCCATATGGATACCAGAACCCAAGATTTCCCAGCAGAAGACTTGCATTGTAACGAGATGATCAGTTGTATGTGATTAATGTAGTCTGACATGGCTAATATTAGGTAGTGTAAGCTGGAAAACTTCAGACACAAGTTGCTGCTGTTACAGACATTACGAAATGAAACAAGAATTAGATTCACTATACACCTGTTTGCTACTGTCTTGTAATTGCCACTTGTGGCCACAGAGGCTGCTCTGAAGCAAAACTTTCGTAGGCAATAACAACACAAAAAGATGCAGTAGCACACAGTGTGATATACACAGACGCTGAGAGCAGAAATAAATTCAATGTGACAGTGCAGTGAAAAGCCTCTGAGGCAGTGACAGTAACACTGGTAGACAGGTGGGAGTGGAGCCGTCTGCTCACCAGTCGCTGTGCAAGACTGACAGCTAACCTCTCAACAGTGTTTCTCAAACACACAAACACATGCACACACACTAATTCTGACATTGCCTTAAGTCACATTCATCGCTGTGCACTGCAGCTCAACAAACAGCACAGAGCGGAGACGAACGCACATGTCCACACGGAAACAATCAATAGAAGAGTGTGTGTCTGATGGGTTTTCACCCATTAATACCTACAACATTTGTTTGCTTTCCTGTGTGGATTCCCTGTATGGTGCCCATCTCACCGTCACCACCTTCATCTCATGGCCTCAAATTAAGACAATTCAGTTCAATGGAAAAACATTGCCATGCTCTCTAAGCTGTCGTGTCAGGATAAACTGAGTTTAATTGCTGCCAGCTTTAGTACACAACAAACAATTAAGTTTTTGAAAGTGGACCATGGAGTTGTCACTGAATGAAGTGACAGCGCAGGGTGGGAGTTGCCTTTGTGTTTGTGTTGTTTGTCTCTATCCATGAACGCAGATGCTGTCATGAAGTATTTTTTGCTCACTTGTGTGGATGAGTATTTCTGTAAATGTACGTCTCCGGGTGTGTGTTAGCACAAAGGATAATAGGAAATGCACTTGTGTTGGCGAGAGTGACTGGGGCATGTAATTTTAACAGACGTCCAGAGTTTGTGTGTGTGTGAGTGTGTGTGCAGCAGCGGGATACTGACTTTTTCTTATTCTTTGGTGTATTTAGCTAATTAAACTTCCTACTTTATTTCTAACTTGTTTCTAAGTAACAAAAGGGCCCTCCAGCACTTTGTAAAGCTATGACACACGCTTCACTGATTCTCTGTTCTCACTTGTTTTTGGGAGAACCTGGCCAACAAAATCTTATGATTCAAGACATACCAGTTTAGTGAGGACATGAACATTCTGCTACACCTAAGCTCCTGATGTTCATTGAATGTCAGGAAAATTACACCCCCATGTGTTTGAAGTAGCATGTAGTTGTAGCCATGATAGCAACCAAGGCAACACCAGCTTCAATACTGGGATTCAGGCAAAAGCATCTCCACAAGTATCAGCACAACATAGCCATCACTACTTAGTTTGATTATCCTCTAACTATTCCTTTAACACCAAAACTGTTATATTGAGCAATACTTGGTGATACACAATTTATCTGCAGTGCCACCAGGTGGTGGAAGTCTTTATCATGTCTACCCATTTATTTTCTTCTCATGAAGTGGGTTCAGGCTGTGGTGGCATTCAAGACATCCCTCTTCCCAGCAACATTTTCCACCTCCTTCTGAGGGATCCCAATGCAGTCCCAGGCCAGATGAGATATGCAATTCCTTCAGCAAATTCTGGGTCTACCTCAGGATCCTCTCCTGATGGGACATGCCCACAAAACCAAAGATGCCTGAACCACCTTAGTGGGATACTTTTGACTCTATTCCAAGCTTACTCCTGATGTCCAAGCTCCTCACTCTAAGTGTGACTTGAGCCACAGTACGAAGAAACACATTTTGGCCATTTGTATCCACGATTTCATTATTTCAGTCACTACCCAGAGCTATATATGTATATGTGAGGGTTGCAATGTAGGCTGACTAATAAATCGAGAGCTTTGCTTTTCAGCTTAGCTCCCTTCACCATAATGTTCTGGTACAACGCCCACATTCCTGCCGATGCTGCCCCAACCCATCTGTCCCTCTCACGCTGCATTTTCCCATTACCAGTGAACAACATGTTGAGATATTTAAACTCAGACTTCAAGGATCCAAGTCTCACCTTTGGCAGCAAACTGTGCCAGTGCAAGCAGAATGTCGTGGCTTGATGAAAGCAACAGAGTCACATCATCTGCAAAAATGAGACACAACTATGAGGTTCCCAAATGACACATCCTCCTGACTCTGGCTGCACCTTTACATCCAGTCCATGAAAACCACAAACATGATTGGAGATAATGGGCAACCCTGGCTGTATCCAACACCCACTGGAATCATGTTTGACTTTGTGCCGAGAAAACAGGCATTCTTACTAATCACATGAAATATCTCAATTTTGTACAAACTGTACTTATTGTGCTTGTTTGTGGAGGTGTTGACTTGTAATGAGGGCATACAGGACAACATTTTTACTGAAAACTATCATCGTGTCTCATTAGAGGAAAAGAAAATTTGTATTTCAATATTGTACTCAGAAGTCTCTTATTCCTACAACTTCTTAAAGCAAAAGTATTATTATCAAGGGAAATGGAGCCAGATTCTACACAGCTCTATGATGTCAGAAGTAGTCGGTGTGTATGTGGACTCCAGTGAACCATACTGGTACACAGTCGAGATACCTACTCTTTTTGGCAACCACTGGGGCTGCTTCCCTGTAGGCAAAAATAAAACAGATAAGGTGAGTCATGGCTCTGCCTATGCTTGCCTCTGTCATGACAAAGACCCAGCTTTGAATCAGTTCTGTGGAGACATCTGAAAACATCTTCAAAGCTTTGGAATAAACTGGAAATCCATGCCTAAAAAAGATAGAACATCAAAAGTGATTTGTGGTTGTACCAATGAGGTACACACTGTTGTCACTCAGACTTTTCTTTTTCCATCGCTGGTCATTAATTCAATGGGCCAAAGTAGTTGTTTCTGAATAGAAAGTGCTGCAACACTTGTCTTAGATAAAGTTCCTGTTCAGCATATTGAGATACATGATTAACAAGAAAAGCACTCAGAGTGAAGTAGTCAGCCAAGGCTGTTCATTTCCCCATACGCCATTGTCAGAAATGCAGCATATTTTTGCAGAAATGCAGCATTTTTTTTTTAGTTATTGCTGATCAGAAATCCAGATGGTTTTTTGAGTATCATTTAAAACAAATTTTTGGCAAATTGTACAGGACTGTGTTCTCACTCAAAAGGTGGTGCCGTTCGAAGAATTATGTGATAGTTAAAGGAAGAAAGGTAATATCCATCCATCCATTTTCTATACACCACTTCATCCTCAGTAGGGTCGCATGGGGCTGGAGTCTATCCCCACTGATTTAGGGTGAAGGCAGGGGACATCCTGGACAGGTCACCAGTCTATCATAGAACTACATATAGAGACAAACAAGCACATTCACACGGACAATTTAGAATCATCAATTAATGTCAACATGTCTTTAGACTGTGGGAGGAAGCCGGAGTACCCAGAGAAAACCCACGCAGAATGGGCTGAACATGTAAACTCAACACAGAAAGATCCCATGTCCTACAATCTTCTAGTTGTGAGGCGACAGAATTAACTACAGAGCCACTGGGTTGTGCAGCCCAGAAAGGTAACATATTAAGTGTAATATAAAATATATTTTATGCATAAAGAATATGTTTATTTTGATACCTTTGCTAGAAGTACGGTGGTGTCAAAGTAGATTGTTTTTAGAAAAAAATTAAAAATATCATAATGAAAAATCAATGATTGGTGTTTAAACAAATACCTGTAGTTGGTTTTGTTTGTGTGTTTGGCAGAAAAAATGGCAAAATGTGGGGTGAAAAATCAGACAGAAAAGACAAAAAAGAATAGCTAAATGATTTAATGAAATAAGAGAAAATTTGTTAGAAAATATCAGAGACTTTTTGTGGTTGCCTGTCAATAATGGGAGGACTTAGCAAATTTTGAGTGAAAAATAAAGCCTGGCTACAAAGCCCTGGTTCTGGGTTCCTCTCTTTCTTGCAAAACAGTATGACAGCTTCAGAACAGGGTAACTAGGTTCATAAACAAGCCTTTCCCAGCAGGTTAATGTAGAATTTAGCAGTAAAAGACAGCATTTTAGGTTTGGCAAAGAAGTAGGCAATGGTTTTCTATTAAAATAGCCAATTCCCGTGATCATTAAAAAAAAGCTTTTAACTGATACTAAATGTAGGTTGCATACATTCAAATTTAAGACAATAAAGTGGATTTGAAATTGATAGGACTTGCAGACAACTCGCATTTACAGTAAAGCTTCAAATGCCTTGTAGTACCAATGAATGGCAGCATTCCCTTAACTAGTTGCACATTGAGCTAGCCACAAGCTATCCTTCATCCTTCTTTGCAAGACAGACAACTGTCACTGCAGGTGACGTTCAAACAACCACTCTGCCTGAACCTGAAGTCTACAGCCCAGAGAGCCTTGAACTCATCACCATCATCTCTGGTGGACACTGCTCTGCCTCATTAATGTCACACCACCACAGACACCTCGGGTGAAGCCAAATCATTGCCATGACAGAGCGTTGTTGCTCTGCTCCAGTGAACTGAACATAAGCATGCATTTAACCAATATCAGATTTGTCGAGAAAGCAAACTGTTGGGCAATTCGTGCCAATTCTTTTCAGAAAATGTCAGGTGCTAAAATCGTTCCTCGACCAAACCAAACAGACACACAGACCCTGAGCATACACATTCAGTCCTGTCAACACACAAAGCTGTTTGTGTTCTAAAAGGCATCAAGACTTGAATTTCCACAGAATCACACATCCGACCTTTGCACAGGCCACCCCCCGAGACACACAGCCCTAAACAGTGTGAACACCAGACTCCACAAAAACACTCTCCCTTGTATGCTCACACAAGCAATTATATTTCTTCTCCCACTGAAAAACAAAGACATAATTTCACTGCAGAGTTAAGGACCAAGGAAAAAAATCTAAGCTCGGCAACATGTGGTTATCCTCCCTTAGGCTATTTCTGAAGATCAACCTGAGTTTACCAAGCCCTGGCATTAATTTTCCATTATTCACTTCCTTGTCTAAAAAAAAAAAAAAACAAAGCCTCTTATTCTATCAGGAAATGTGAGGTCTTAAACGCATTCATACTGGAAATGGTTCTTGCTTATGCGACGTGCTTTGGTACCTACATTTTCTTGATTAAATTTCGATATCCTAAGAGACTTACTGTAGATGGTAATTCTGAATTAGCAATCACTCCTTATTACTTATCATTGCTTATTACTTCTAATTCATCAACTAACTAGCTAACACCATTGAGGCTTTATGCTGGCTAACTTAAACTACTCATCAAGGCCAAAAAGGAGCTTTTAGAGAAAGTTGTTTGTGGTTCTGTGTTGTAGAATATGGTCCAGGATTAAACTTGTACTTGAGGAGGTTTAACTAGAACTAATCTTGAATTAACTTCAACTTTGTTATGGCAACTTAACCACACTGTATTAAGTAATGTTGCTACAGGTACTGGCCTGAGCAAGGCTACCTTAGTAGTTATATTAGTAAAAGTAAAGAGACACTGAGTTAAGCAAGAAAATATTTTGACTGAAAAAATATTCTAGTCATGGTTGACAGACAGCAATGTTGACTTCTGAGAGCAGTGGCAATGAACATGCCATTCAACTTCTTCTTCTAAAAAAAGGTTTTCCTGTTTTAATATCACATTACAGCCACATTTCTTCCTAACTGAAGCCACGTAATTATTGAAGATAGAGTCTTTGTCTGGCCATCGTTAACATGCAAGTCACATTAGACATTTGACGAAAAACAATTACTAGATGCAATTTTTTGAAGAATGAAAAAAAAGATGAATCAACCACAATTCTAATAATCAATTAATCAGTTTAAGCCAATGTTTAGACAGAAATGAAGAACATTTAGTGGTTCGAGCATCTTGAATGAGATGATTTGCAGTTTGTCTCTGTTTTATATCATAGTAGCATCCCTCATGTTAAGACTAAACTCTGATGAATTGTTTTTAGGAAATGATTGCTAATATACAACATTTCATTCATTTATCTATTGAAAAATCAATAATTGATGAAAGATCACTATTACTTGGAGCAACAGGATCTTTGTTTCGTATTAGCCTCAAACTTCAGACGAGAAGATCTCAATATTTTCCTCCAATTTAACAATATATCTACAGACAGGTGACAAGTTAAAGGAAAGAAAAGATGAAAAAAAACCCCAAAAGGATAAACCATCATGAAGCGTTTTAGTACATTATTTGGCTACAATGCACCATCAGAACAGCTTCAATACACCTTGGCAATGATTCTCCAAGTCTCTGGAAATATATTGGAGGGATGAACACCATTTTTCCTGAACTTAATCTGAATTTGGCGTTTTGATGATGAAGGTGGAGAACGCTGTCTAACGCGTTGATCCAAAATCTCACATAGTTGTTAAAATGTGCTGAGAGCTGATCACTTTGAAAGCTTTAACATATGACTCAAATCATTTTCATATTGATCAAACCATTCACTGACCCCTCGTGACCTAAGGATGGCGGCATTGTCATCCTGGAAGAGACCACTCCCACTCCCGAAGGAGCACTCAGAACAACTTTGTACTGATTTGCAGTGACTCTTCCCTCTAAAAGGACAAGTTCACCCAAATCATGCCAGCAGAATACCCCCACTGCATAACAGAGCCAAAAAAATCCCCTCGCTTTAGGGGTCAACAGTTCAGGCCTGTACCATTCTATTGATGTACTCCGTATGCACTCACCCACTTGACAAGAATACTGTAAAGAATGACTCATCTGATCTTATCACTTGTTTCTGTATCTCTGTAGACCAGTGCCTGCTGGTTTCTGCACCACTGAACTGTCAGATGTGCATTCATCTTTGTAATCAGGGTTTATGCCCTGCAGCCCTACTTTAATATCCCTCTATGTAATTGTCAACAAGGTGTTGTTGCTGACAGTCTGATCGTCTGACATCTTGCATTGACATTCTTGGTTACCTTAAGAATAGTTGCTCTGCTGTTTTACTTTACACATTGTCATCAAATGTCTGCTGATAACCACACATTCTGACTCTTTTGACTGATGTATTCCCTGTAAATCTAATATAAAATGTCCCCTTAGTCACTTTCAGCATCAAGTGAGGAGTCATTGTGACTGAAGCTCCTGCCATCCATGTCGCAACATTTAAAAACCTTTTTTTAAAGTTCCTTAGATCCTTTCCTCTTGCCATCGGAATACAAAATCAGTATCAAATGGGAAGTCTTTTCATACATGTTGCAGAGCATGATTGGATGTTGATTGCTTAATTGTAACAAGCAGCGCATCTATGTGGAAGCACTTCAATTTGTTATGCTTCTTCACTCATTTAGTAAATTTTCACCTTTAATTTGCCTATTGTCTATATGTATCTTGTCTTTGTATCTAATACCTAATCCATCATGATGGATCACAAAAAGACTCTTTGGTTGGAAGCACATCTGTGCAGGAAAAAATACCAATTTCCATGTGTAGCAGAAACAATAAGGATGAGAGGACACCATTGATCACATCTAACACATCATATAGTACATGTTCAATATGTAAAAAAAAGAAACAGTCACCTCATGATGTTCTGTGATGGACTCACTTTGAATATGGAGGCTATTAGTGACCTCATCCTGCCTCACACTCCCGGTGCTCTCTCTCGTTTTCTCACCCCCACACAGCAGCATTGTGCATCGTGTCAGTCTGCTAGTGCTGATAGGCAGCATGTGGTTTCTCCTCAACACTAATCTGCCACACACGTGGTACGCAGCACTCGTGGACAAACCCACAATATGTCTCTGGTAGGAAGTACGATCGCAGTGCGAAAACCCTAGGACTTCCTGTCCCTCTGGGCTATCGGGATGTACAGACTCAGCTCACAGTGGAGGAACGTACGCTCACACACACACTTCCCCACAGCAACAATGACTCAACAGCTTAGTAATCAACCACAAAGACACACACCGTGGTGCAGCTTTACACCAGCAGCGTCAAAACAAAACAAATGAAGTTTGGAGGCTGGGCAGCGAGCAGAGTCCTGCATCAGTGTGAGCGCCTATGGTGAGCCACACTGGCAAAGCACATGGCTGGACCACACCCAGTACGTCATGACTCATCAGTCCCCCTCTGTTGTCCAACCATGCCAACAGAAAGAGGGGAAGGTAGAAAGACAGACACAGAAAGGGAGGGGACATCATCACAAGAAGAATCATTGGGGAGGATGAGGGAGAAAGAGGATGACACCCATGCTGAGACACAAAGGGAGCAACGAACAGATGAGTGCATAGTGGGTGGGACTCACCAGCTCGACCGAACCATAGTGTTTCCTGCTGAAGTCTCCACGTCTGCATCCCAAGTCCTCTGAGGCAGAGCTGCAATACAAACGCATGGTCAGACACATGGCCTCCATTTCAGCATACATAGAGTACATGCATAAACTGTGACATTACTCATGCAAAAGAGGCAGCATCTGCTTTTCACCAGTCTCGTTATCTCATTTATTGCACTCTGTCTTCTTGTTCATGGACACTGTGTTCACACTATGTCTTTCTCTCATTATGTCTTTCTCCCTTGTGCCTTTTCTTTTCCCTCTCTGTTCCTCTTGTCTGTGTCTTTGTTGGTGTGGTGGGGCTGCTGGTGGCATGGTGACTGGTGGGGAGTGGCGGCCAACCCAGTCCTGATTGAGATGCGGATCCTGATTGAATTAAGCTCTAGTGATAGATGGAGACTGGCCGGGAGAGCTGACTGCTGGTCAAATAGTCAAACGCGCGCACAGGGCAGATGCAGTCACAAATACAATAAAAGAAACTTGCGCGTATCAGATACAGGTAAGAAAACGTCATGCTAACGAGACATTTTTAACTGTTTTTCCAATATGAATAACACCAGGCCATAAAAAACCCACTAAAATGGAGACACACAGCAGCATTGCAAAAGGAACACAAACAAAGGGTTTTCTTTCCTTTGGTTTCAGATAACGTAACAGTAAAAAAATATGAAAATTTCAAAACACTGCACAGGTTGTTGATGCACCATTCTCATAATATCCCATTTTTTTTCTTGGTGTGTGGTTTATCAGTGGGTGTAGATTTAAATCCAACTAAATTAATGCTGCCCACACCTCATTTAGGAAGAGGGCTGCAGGCAAACCTCTTTCTGCATCTACTCTTGCTCATTCCTAATCTCCACACTCACAGACTTACAGCTGCACTCCCACTAAGTGTGTGAGTGCTCACAGATGTCCCACTGTCACATCGTCAAGTGCATGAAGGCTCTGGAACTGACTTTGTGATACTACTAACCCTCCTCATAAGCTCACATATTTGCAGACTTTCCTGAGGGACTTCCCCATAGCTCATAGGAAAATTGGGGACATATATACAGAATGTATGATGCTGAAGCATGGATAATTTAGGGAGGAAATGTGCAAGGATCATCTGAAACTGACAACTGCTAACTGTTGTGGTTGTTTATTGCACAATCGCAGAATTTTTTAGTACTTTCAGTCAAATGTCTGCATAGAATTTACAGCTATTTATGGGTTGGGGACTTTTAATAGTTGGCTAAAATGTAAAAACACTGTGAAGTCCCAAACAGCGAGTGATCAGCACATAATCAAATTGCAAATGTCCAAATTCACTTTTTTTTACTAATCTCAGTGAAGTGTTTCCAAGTAGCGCATCCCAGTCCTCCATTTTATACCATTTTGAGCCCTCATGAACTCCAACAGTCAAACACTACAGCTGTGGCATTAGGGAAGTCTGTGAGAGTTCAGTGGTCAGGTTTAAGGCTGGAGACTGGGAGTGGACCGCTGTTCACGAATGGCTGAGAGGAGCTCAGAAGAGGAGGAGCCAGCTAGGGGTGGGGCTTATCCTGCTGTGACGTCACAACAGGCTGCAAACCTGAAGGCTCGATCAGACACACTTTTTGGTCTATAGAGAAAGGAAAGAAATGAGGTGTTGTTCTTTTCTCAGGTTTTTTGGGTCTCTAGAACACTGGCAAAGCAAAAAATATGCTCATAAACAATAAAAACTGGATTTTACATAATATAGCACCTTAAATTTTTCAATAAAATTAGCTTAAGGATTAAATGAAGTAGTAGTTTGCCATTGTGTGAAGAGACTAATTTGCCTTTAAGCTAAGATGAGAAGATCAACACCACTTTCATGTGTGGCGTTACATATAGAGCTAGAAGCAGCAGTCACTTAACTTAGCATAGCACAAAGACTGGAAATAAGGGGAACAGATAGCTTAGCAGCAACAAAATTTAATCTGTATTTCTTTTGAGCCGTAAACAAAAGAGATACAACATGTTCATTTGAGACTTTCACAAGTGTTTGTAAGCAGATTATTATTATTTTTTAAATTTGGACAGGCTTGCTGTTCCTACTTGTTATGCTAAGCTGACTGACTCCCAGCTCTACCTTCAGATTCAATATAGACACATCAGTCCAAGAAAGTGGGGGTTGTTTTGGTTGTTTTTTAATAAGCCAGCGAGAAATAAACCTTCTTGATCTTTGATTACAGCTAGATTGCAGGGGAAATGGGTCAGTCATTCAAGTCTTTTTATATTATTATAAATGTCAGTCAAATGATATAATCAACTTGGACTCGTGTGAGTTGAAGGTGCCCTACAAAGTAGGCTGAACATGACACCAGTTTACAGCACAATGACCACAGAAGAACTTTGTTAGAGACTCAAGTCTCCGTGTAGTGGCAGTGAGTTGACACACAGTATCACTGAGCAGCCCATGTATCACTGCTTATCTTCAGTCATGACGATCATATTACTATTGATCCAATCCTATCTAAGTAGAAGAATCACAGTAAAAAGCCTAAAATCTCACAGACGAATTAAAAAGAAAAAGTGAGCTGGGTATAATTTGAAAACGATCAATTAATTGGTCTATACGCAGTGGGCAGTGTTCTCAAAGCTCCCTTTTTAGAGCATTTTATTTTGTTGGAATACTAAATGTCACAAGATTCTTTTCAATCCTATTAGAAATGAAGCCATTTACAAAGCAAAATCATTGCCAGATAGAAATAAAAACAGTAGGCCAAAGCAATTTCTTATGCTACACAGGTACACAGGGAACAGATGGAAAAATGCTACCAAAATGAGTTACTTAAGTGATTAGTACACAGATTATAAAAAGGGAGCACCTGAAGACAGAAAGCAGTGCTGGTGTGCCACCGATGCATGGTAACGCATCAGACATGCAGTCAGGATGCAAAGTTATTCCTATTACAAACCCACACATAGTGCTCAAAGCAGTAAAAGAAGTGATATGAGACAGTCAACACAATATAAAATAGAACTGCTGGGGAAGAATTCTGTGAGAATCTATTTGGTTGTCAAACAGTAACTGCATGAAAAGTGAGGTTTCACCTCATGGGACATTTTTTATAGCAGAAGCAAAAACAAGCATTTGATTTAACTTTAAAAGTATACCTTCACATTTTGGGAGTTAAACGGAGAAGAAGATTGATTTCTTGTAATGTGAAGCTGTAGTCACTTAACTTAGCTTAGCATAAAGGTTTGAAAGAAGAGGAAACAGTCAGGCTGTATAAAGGCCTACCAGCACCTCGAAACCTCAGGAAGACACATTCTTGTTTGCTTAGTCTGTGCAAAAAATACTTTAGTTTAAAATGACTCTTTACTCATTACACTGTTCAAAAAATAAACATTGTAAAACAGTGAAAATCTGGCATCAAGGGCGCTGGAGAAGATATGCTAAGAACAGTGGAGTACTGTAATGAAAAACCGTGGAAAAAAAGAGCTAAATATCAGTAAAATAACTTTTAGCTGAAATCTATATCTGAAATACAAATGTTTTACATGGACATTATTTACACTTTTTGCCTGCCTTTTTTGTTGCAGTACATGTAAATTAATATTTTTCTCCTGTGATTTTATTAGATATTAAAATTTTTGTTAAAATTACTATTAGTCAATCATTAGTAGACATATTTTTTTCTTTCAAATAACGGTATATATCTGTAACAGTGATATTTTTGCAGATTTAAACACTAAAAAGTTGTAAAAGAACAAATAATTATTTGTGAAAATATTTAATATGATATTATTTACAGTTTTGGTCTGTTTTTTGTTTGTTTTTTACAGTCAACAACTATACTAATACTTTTCTTCTGTGATGTTAAAAGATATTTGTAATCTAACAAAACAAGGGACACTTGTTAATTTACAGTGTTAAGATAAATTCCCCCTTTTTTTACAGTGTAGAACTGTATGTTAAGATACACCATGAAAGCAAAAAATATGTCTTCCCACAATATTTCTGCATATAACCGCACCATAAAACCACTGACTGTCATTTTTATGCCTCTTTTTTGTATATTAAACAAATGAGATAACACTTTGGTTGAGGGCAGCGACAGTTTTTTTGTAATATGTTTATAAATATGTGTTTTGGTGGTGATTTTGCAGCCAATTTGTGCTTTACTAAGAATCACACTTTAATTCCTAAAGCGCTTTTGATTTGAACTTTAAATTAATATAAATACATGTAAAGAGCATTCATGGGGATCCAAAAAGACATTCGTAAGCTTAAAATCAAGCCTTTAATTGTTTCAGGGGTTAACGAATATTGTGGACACCACAAATGAAGAAAAGCTTTCCAATACATCATGAGACAAAGTGAAAAGGCTAGAACACAGCATCTTTACAAATAGGCAGAACTTTGTCCTGAAAATGGGAAAAAATTTAATTGCACATTGTAACAACTAGAGCCCGACTGATAGTAGATTTTGGGGACCGATAGTGAACATGGACATATCGACCAATGATGCGTATATAACATATTTAAAAGAAAAAATGATAAAGTCACTATTTGTTAACTTTCCAACAATGACATTGTTTTGTATCTGTAATACCATTTTAGATCTGCTCAGGCATCACCCTATTGCCTAAAACTTGATTTTACAGCTCCAGGAATCTGCCTGTATTTGTGCATGGTAGGGGTCTACCACCTATTTACCTTGTATATTTTTTTATATCTTGTGTTAGTATGTATCACTATAATTGTCTATGTATGGCCTCCATGCTTTTTCCTTCCCCTGCCTCCCATCATCCCCCCACTCTGACTTCTGTCTCCACCAACTCCCCGGTCAGGTTTCTGTGTCTCTACAGAGGAGATGAAGGCAGAGTGAGGCAGTTAATACATAATGCACACTGAAACTTAAAGAACGCACTTGTGCATCTGTACTACAGGATGCATCCATCACTGCTTCCTTGCTTACTCGCTTCCTTCCTCTATCCTTGCCTCCTCTGCTCTGAGGTGATTAGGGTGGTGCTTCATCATAGCATGTACACCATCACAGCTTCTACCTTTATGTGATCCCCCTCTTTTTTTGTCTCGGCACCCGATCTTTCCTACCCTTCACTTTTTCTCTGAGAAGGAGGTCATAAAAAGGGCTACATCTCTGGGGGAGGTGATTAAGTGATATTACCCCACCAACTCTCTGAATGAAAACCACTCTCCTGGTGCAGCTCATCTCCTCTAAAGGCTTCATGAGTTCAGGGCTTCCTGTGATGCCTTAAAGGTACCCATGGATGGATAATCTAAGCTAGGACTGAACTGAGAGATGAGTCAAATACGTGAAAACAGATGATATAGTGATTTTGTTTTAAAACTGCATGTGCATCAACAAGAGCTCTCAGTTGTCTGTGGCTCAAGAGAGAACTTCTTGGTTCATAACCTGTTGGTCTGACATTTTTGGCTTGAGCTTAAATGTGCAATAAAAAGCAGTTAAATTGTGCATTTTCAGCACACTTTTTTTTCAAAACCACAACAGTTGGCTGGATAATAGCCAAAAGAAAAGTGTTGCTGCCAGACTGAGAAGGTGTTTTGTATACTTGGGAAAACATCCATTGTCCAATTTTAGCTTTTTCACTTTTAAAATGAGAGTATTTTAACACATGTAGGAGGTGCAGCCTGTTGTGCACCAAGAGCTGTTTGTGCTCAAGGTGGTTTCTGTCAGACCAAACAGATACGCTACATTCAAGCTGTGCTGACACCTATTAAAGAGGTGGAACAAGCTGAGGGAGTAGAGTGCCTTGAATCTGATGAGGAACATGTACCTGTCAACAAGAGCTGCTGCAGTGCAACACGGTGGGGAAGCTAAATCCAGATTTTAAGTAGCCCACAGCATGTACAAGGATTCAAAGCAACAAAAAAAAGAACTTTTTCAGAATCAGATTGGTGTTTGCACCACCAGATATTCTAGTTCTACTGCAGCCAAGCACACTAAGGCTTAAACCGTACCTCAATTATGTTTTTGCTTTGTCATGAAAATGGGTAAAGGCAATCATGTTCCCAATTCAGTATCATCTAGCAGTGAGGTTGCAGATTTCAACCAGCTGAATAGCCTTTGTCTTCGTCTTTCCTTCAAAGCATGTAGGAAACCCTACAATGGCCCCTAAAAACACAAAAGACCTTCTGTAGAGCAGTGTTTGCTTTGTCTGTTCTGGCCTACTGTAACGTTGAAACGTGGCAGTGCAATATGGAGGAGGACCTGATTTTGGCTCATTCTAAGGTAATGACAACACAACAATCCTCATTTTCAGGTGATCATACACTAATGAAAACATAATTATGAATTTAATATTCCCTTCCTGCGGTAAGAGCCAGCTAAATCCTTCACACTAGGCCTTTTATGCTGGATTTGGGATGGATGGATGGATGGATGGATGGATGGATGGATGGATGGATGGATATCTAATCACAATATTTCTGTCAGATATTGCAGCTTGATTCATGATAGAACGTTTGCTTCATTTCAGTGATCACAGTGTAATACATTTCAGACATGCAATGAAGCAATACCACATGAAATATCATCACTAGTGAGACCAACACACACGGAGGACAGCGTGAATTAGCAAAACCATGGACAACAGTTAAAACCCTGCAACCGACACACTGAGTAATCTATATGTTAAATTGCAGCCTTAGCAACTTGCTAATTGCATTGTTTAAAATTGCAATTTCAGTTTGAATCCAACTGATTCTTTAGCTGTAATATGAAGCCACCACACTTTGCTAAACCAAGATCTTCTGCATAGCTTAAAACGATGTCATGTGAGAGTATATATGAGTTTGAGTTGAGGTGGTTAAAGCTTATTACCTAATATTATGGTAAAATAACCTTAAGCTTGAACTGTATGTATGCTTCATGCAATAGCACACACTTTGTATAAGCAACTGTGCTACACGCTGAAAGGAAAAAAGACAAAGTGCAACTTGGGGCATAGCCTATACCTCATCACGTTAGCATTTGAGCTACTGGTGTTTTTGTAGATGCTTGTTACTGATCATAGATCTGCCAGAAATTTCATACTCCTGACATGGTGTACAACATGTTTTCAAGACATAACACAGTTGAAATCACTATCCTGCATTCAAAGCCGCCCATATGTTTCAAAATCATACGTTGACCTCTGTGCCACAGTGGTCCAGACGTTCACTTTCCAGCAGCGCAGCGGCTGTTCATCAAAGAAAAAATGATTTTGAAAGCTTTAACCGAAGAGAAGTAGCTTGGAAACAGAAAGAGGTAAAAATGGATATTCATTTCTCAACTGCTGCCCTCAGTAATGGAGTGCGGGAAGGCTACAAATTGTGGTTTCTGTCACAAGACAATGGACAGTGGCCACTGAGGTGCTCCATACAGTAGTAGTGAAATATGAAGTATAAATCACGCCTCTAGCCGTCATACCAAACCTCATACTGACGCTCAAGAAACCTTTTTTTGCTAAATGAAACAGAGTACAACTCCTTAAACACTCCATGAAGTGACTGTTTTTGAAATTGTGTTACAAAAGTATCCCAAAAGCTGCAATAGCCTACCAACAGACACAGGAACAAAGCTGAAGAAAAGACTTCTGGGACGACACTGACCCATCAGCTGGTACAAAGCTCTGAAACAAGGCTTTCCAAGATAGGCTGCGTCATAAATGCATACACATCTGAAAAACACTGTAAAAGTTGTTTGCTGCAGTTCGTGGAACTACTGCAGAGATGCGAACTTATGCCACAAAATGTTCAATGAAAGACATCTTTTGGAATCTTAGAAGCTTTTAAAACAATTTGCGGTTTTATCCAATCTGAATTCCTTCCATGCAAAGACTAGCTATTGTTAATTTGTGTGAAGCCTCAACACATTTGCCGTGACTGACACACTACAGAATAAATACCAACCCCTCACACAGGTTTCTATCACATCCTCTGACTTATTCCTAATATAAAGCATCACAAAGTAATTTTGCAACAATGATGTAGAAGATTTGAAGATGAAAATGCAGATGATTGTCACGCAGAATGGAAAAAGAATCATTCATAACAGCAATTTAACATGACAAGAACCATATTTGATTGAAAGAAACCTCCCAGGACTCTTCTCTCCACACAAATGGTGCAATATGCAAAAGAGGCGGCTTTGCTTTTGGCAGCTGAGCGCCATAAGAGTCTTTACTATAGAGTGTTCAGCTGTCACTGCAGCCCAAAGCTCCCCAGCATTGCTTTAAAGCTGGTAAAGAGCTGCAGCAGTGGCATTTTCACATCCATCCTCAGTAAAGAGGCTGGAAAGGAGCTGCTACAGAGCAACCTTGGACTACATCTGAACTCAGTTGCACAGTCTAAGCCAGATGCCTGCCTTCAGTGTGGCCACATAGGTTATTCTGTCCCTGTCACACCGCCCGAGAGCTGCATGCGCCTCCACTCTACCTTGAACTGAAAAGCATGTCATGAATAATTCATAATTTTTCCGTGTACATACTGTAATATCTGCCCTCCTGGAGGAAGGCGGCTCCATTGAATGAGCCGGTGCATTCGTATAAAACTAAAAGCTGAAACAAACACAAACACTTCCAAGAACTGGAGACTTGTAGATTCAGTGGCGCTAAGTTTGACAAACCATGCACAGGATACATAAAAGTATCAAAAACTCGACCTGAACTGTCAGCACAATTAGCTGATCAAACGGTGTAATGAGGCACCAGCAAATGCTTTGTACACAGGAGCAGGTGTTTGGTCCAAATTTGCTCGGGGCTGCAAAATAAAATATGCCAGCGGTGCAGGGATATGACAGAGCGACGACAGAGGAGCTGTGCATTCAACAGATGAGAAGTGGCATGCATTCAAACAGGTAAAAAGAGCAGGATTCGGTTTGGCTTTTTTTCTTTTTTTTTTACCGCTGATTGAAAGTCAACAGTTTGTTAGAGGCTGGATCCACGCTGTTCATGTCCCCATGCGATGTCAGTCCAGCGGACAAGGCGACAACAACAACAAACCGGTGTCTTTCCTCCCTCTGGTCTGTTTCTCCTTTCGCTAAGAGCGCAAGAACATCACCGCGGCCGACAACAGCTGATCAGAACCCGACTGGTGGTCCGACTCTTTCCGGATCTTCTCTCCTCTCGGCGCGTAAAACTGTCCAATGCGCGATGATGAAGCGGAACGACTGTGCCATAGGAGCTGTGTTTACTGTGTGATCTCTCCCTCCCTCTCTCTCTCTCTCTCTCCCTCACTCACACACACATCAGTGGTGCATTTCAAGTCACCACGGCTTCTTCTTTTTTTTCCCCTGCTGGAGGCTCTGCAGAGCAAAAGGCACCATTCAGAGCAGCTTATTCTTGCTGCTGTTACATCACCGTCAATTACGCGCAGCTTCTCAGTATCCTGGAGCGCAAAGTGATGTCAGGATGCAGGACTCAGAGGATCATGGTCGCTCCGCATCATCCCGTATGAAAAAGGAAATGTGAGCGGAATTCAAACGTGCATTTTCTTTTATTTTTTTCTTGCGTGTGGAACGTGGTCCGATCAGCTTTGTACTTCCCGCTGTCGAATTATTTATCTTAAAATGATGGTAAAAGGCTTGGTAGTCACCTCTTCTAATCAGTCATCCTTCATTAAGGCATTATCAGTTGTAACTAATAGCCTCATTAATACCCCATACCATTTACTCATGTCGTGTCATTGATCATCCATTAGTAAAAAACAACTTCTGGGTTGCCAGGTTGAGAAAAATCCCTCTGGCATGTTTTTCCCCTTTCTGTTTGGTGGTAGGCCAACTGTGATAATAAACGCTTGATCACTCTCCAATGAGCTGCCAAGTGTGAAATCATATCTTTTAATAAATTATTATTATTATAAATTATTATTATTATTATTATTATTATTATTATTATTATTATTATTATTATTATTATTATTAATAATAATAATAATAATAATAATAATAATAATAATAATAATAAATGATTAAAAAATTAGAGTCTGATCATATATCGGTTGCCCAATATTATTGGTCAATATTGGCCTATCACAGATAGATCTGTATCACAGTAAACACAAGATATACAAAATGTATTTCAGAGGGGCACTAAATTGTACACCTAAAGTAATTAATAAGTAGTTGTCACTAGAGCTCCACCGATATATCAGGGGGCCGATATTAGTTGACACTGGCCTGTCACATATGACGCTCATGTGAAAACTTTATTTGTATGGAACATATTGCTGGGGAAAAAAAGGTGCTTTGGGTCATTTAGGAACAGTGTCATCACATAGTCTGTCCAACAGAGCAGCTACAACTCCCATTTTTACAATCCTCTCAGCTCTGTCTGCAGCACATGTAGCAGAGTACGTATCACAGTACTGAGCAGACAGTGGTGCGGAGCCAAGCAGTGTCTGCATGCTAAGTTGCTAACTAGTATGTTGCATACATTGCTGGAAAGTTAATAAAAAAAAGACTCATCATTTTCCCCTTTTGATATTACTCAAACACTCTAACATATACGTAAACAAGGCCAGCCAATATATTGCAATCAGGATATCTTACTTCCTAAAATCAGTACTGGCCCCAAAGATCCAGGGTCTGTTGGATTCTATTTTAATAAATCAAGTTTGCATTAATAAAAAGTTGTTTAACCAATGATTTTTCCACAGCCCCGCAATTAAAATGATATTCTTATCAATGGATAGTAACTGAAACTCAAAGCATTAGTAAATGAGCCGTTACTTACAAAGCCCTGCAAAAAAAGTGTCGTTTTTAGAAAGTAATAGACCATTTTGTAACATTTCTCTAAAAGCAGACATTGATCTTTGCGTTTTTTTGGCCTCACCAATTAATCTCTCATATGTGCTCTGCTGGGTCAATCCCTTCAACTGCAGGTGAAGTCATTCTTTCTTTTATGCATCTCCCTCCTCTCATCATCTCCCTCGGCTCCCTTTTAACCTCTTCATTATGCATTTCTCTGCCTTCCTTTAATTAAACTTTGGGTTTTTCGACACCAAGCAGTCGCTGCTGGAGATGCACAACATTCACGGGGACAGAAACCTGAGACACCATTTCTGCCACAACAAACCTTTGCGTTCTGTTGACATTGGCTTGACTTAATCTATGTTTAGGGTCCCACCAGACCTGACTGTAGCACGTGTGAAAACAATGGGAAAGACTGAAAGCAAATTAATCATGCAGTACTGCTGTTAGTGCTAGACTGACAGTTGATAAGTTGATATTACACTAGAGCCTACTTTGGTTCACAAATCTAAGAAACACCTATCACAATTGTCATTAATATTATGGCTCAAAAAGGAAATATTCATTATGTATGCATAACATCATCCATGCATTAACAAATATAGATTCCTTTATGTTGCTAAAAAGTACATTTATATAGGAAATACTGTATAGCATGTCATCAAATAAGGTCAAACTCTGTTAGATGTTAAAAACTGTTCTAAAACTCCAATAACAGAAGTCCAAATAGACTTATTTAGAATTTCTAAGGTGCAGCATTGCAAAGAAAGTGCCATAAAGTCGAACCACATATATAAAGCATATGAAAATTAGAAGTTTTTATGTTTTAAGGCTGGGCTCTGTGAGACTTCAAACAGAATCAAGAAAACTGAAAGACATCATCAGTTCAAAATTAGGTTTAAATGCAAATTGCATAAAATTAATCGGAGGTCATACCACAAAGGTGACAATACATTGCTACATGTGCTTTTTGAGATGTTAAATACAACACTAGTTCTGTTACAACAACACATCTTTGTGCTACAACAACATTCACATGCCCATATGTACATTGAAACAGGATTTGGTGGCTGTAATTGCTCTTTCTGTTCACACTGGCCGTGAGGAAATCCCTTCCTAATGGGATCCCGAAGGAGTACAAACTCCACAGTCTAGATTCTGTGCAAACATGTAATTTGAGTTTTTCAAATGAAAAGAGTGTCTTCCAAAATTACTTTTTTGTATGAATTTTTCCCTTCTAATTTCCCCTGATAGTATTTCCTTGCTGAGCTGGAAAGATAAAAGGGAAAAGAAGAGACAATGGGTCCCAAAAATACTGCATCTATGAACAATACCCAGTTGATTTGTTGAAGTCAGACAGCTGAATTTCAATTTCAATTAGCTCTGACTGAATATAAAAATGCATTTGTGCGCAGAACAAGGACTTTCGTCGTCATCTTTTACATGGTAATCGTGTTACGAATAGATCTCTTTATGGACTGGAGGAACAATTACAGCCTGCTTTGGAGTAAACTGTATCAAGCATATTGTGAAAAAAATGTTAACCCATCTTTTAACTTCTTAATGCTACAAGATGGGGAAAAAGGAAAGAGAGAAACACAAGGAAGCAAAAGTGAACACCGAGGAGGAGGAGGACACATATAGAAAAGAGGAATGTGAGAAAAAAACATGTCAAGATGGCCTATAATTCTTGATTCTGTGTTGTCTTCCTCATTCACTGCCACACAAACACACACAGCCGATGAAATGTGAGCTTAGGTAAATCTGATACCTCCACAATAGGCCAGCCACAGCCTGTGTCTCCAGCTCAGTCTACACACAACATGAAAGAGTGCAGGAATGCTCGGCTCAGGCTACACGGCACTCAGCTGCTCATCAATTTTTAATCAGTAGAAACCCCCCTCTGTGGCACGCCACACCACAGGAAAACACCTAAAGCTACCAACACACATGGCATTTTCGCTTCTTTCTCTCTCTCTCTGAATGTGACTACCTTCAAAAATAGCTCGTGTTGAAATGCAGCTGTAATCTGCAACAGCCTGAAGCCTCCAGGAGAACGAAACCTTTTGAAAGGAGATCAGACAAAATAAAGGCTTCAGCTTTCTCACGTCGGGATCAAGTTACAACCAGCCGACCTGAGATACCTGAACAGCCCCACCTCTAATTAGAGCCCAACGGCTGATAACAAACACACACCCACACTGACACACACACCCACATACACACATATGCAGTCATACATGTTACATAAAGGCAACTTCACACTCTCCCACCCTAGTGTCACACTTTGTCAAGCCCCATGGCCTTTGCATAAAAGCTTTTTTTAACAAATGCCTATGAAGTCACTCTTACCAAGGGAAGTGCGAATGAGGAAGACTTCCTCTTCAAAGATCAGCCTATTAATATGGCCGAGGGGCAATCACACAACAAGCCTGCTATGCAAAGAAAGAACATTTGTAATGTGAAAACAATAGTGTGCTTCAGGTGACAAAAATAACCCACTGATGCCTACAAGGCAAGAACCCATAAAAATACATGACAAAATGGTTTACAGCATGCACTTGGCTGCAGCTAAACTTCTTTATCGGTTGTTCTAGTGATTATTTACTGGCTGGATTTAAGCAGTTTGGCTCATGAAATGTCAGAAAAAGAGTGACGAAAGTGCCTTCACAACTTCGAATACCCCAAATTTACTCTGCTCAATAGAGTGTAGTTGATCACTTTTCTGTTTTCAGTGGTCAACATGTTTACTTGACTAATCGATTTAGCTCTTCCACCTGGCTGACTTTCAAAGTCTTCTTCTTCCATTTTTGCTTTAGCTTAGACAGACAATAAACATGCAGACAAACAACAAGGGGTAACATGCTGAGTTCATCAGTTGGAATCAAACTGGATGTTGTGATAACATTTGTCTAAAAATGTCATGTATTATAGTGGACAAATTAAAAATCATTGCAGCCAATGAGATTCTTTTCTGTGCACATGCATAACATCCAAAGCTAGAATTTGTCCTCTTTGAATATGATATGAATTTCAACTGCCCTTAATGGTGTATAGCTAATCAAAGTCAGCAGCCTTTGTCACACGGAGCATGAGGTTGTTAAATTTTAATGCACAATATCACAGACCAACTACTACTACCACTACTACATGCTACTGTAAAATCTCTATTTTGATTTGCTTTTGGCACCATTAAAAGTGATGTAATCAAGCTGCATTTCTCATGAAACCTTCAGTATGATTAGCTCTGGAGTGTTAGATTCATGATGAGAGACTTTATTTGTCTAATTTTTCACGATGCGTGCCATGAGACTTGAACACAGAGGACTGGGGTAAGACTTAGCCAGAGCTTGATAATAATAACACAAACAGGGGCAACAAATGCAGAAACATATTCTCATGGAATGTAACCTTCACTGACAGAGAAGAGGAAGTCTACATGGTTGTTGTGCCAGGAAATACAGACAAGCATAATGAGGAATTTGAACCAAAACTGTAAAGAAACTATGTCTAAGGACACTTGGAGAGCCCAGTACTCTGTGAAGGCCAATGCTCTTTTGCCAGTTTTAAGGAAAACAATCCAGATCCACAGCAAAATTTAAGGTGGAGTTTCTGACAATTACAATTACCAACAGTGAGTAATATATTTAGGAGTGTTCCACTGATCAACAGTAGGTGGCAGTAATGGTTCAGGAGGTGTAACAACAAAGAAGACCGCTAGCATGCTAACATAGATGTAACCAAAGTACAGACTTGGAATGTGCCATAGTATGTCAAAAATACCAACATGTCTCCAGCCATGCAGTTGCCTTTTGCACTATGCAAGCCAGCTGGCTTTTCTAGACATTCTGACCCACAAACACAACTGAAGATACGTTGCATACGTAATAGGCTTGAGCTGCCAAGAGCACTCAGACACATGGCGGGTCATTTCACACTACAGACTGCCATAAATATATGAGCAAGAGCTTAAGTTGCAATGTTATGACAAAGTCCCAACTGTATGAAAGATGATGTAGTTTGAAAGGGCAGCTGTAGTACGTGTCGAAAGTAAAAACTGTGCAATTTGCAATGAAGAAAATGAGGTCTGCAAATCCTTGTTTATTAGGCTTCGAGGGTGCATGTAGTGTTTTGGTAGAAACACTTCAGTGAAAAGCTTTACTTGTTTAAAAAAAAAAAAAAGCTTCACATTGGGACTCGAAAGTTTAATTAGGATCCAAATTGTGAGAAGCAGCAGTCTGCTCTAGGGCAGCAAATATGTGGCAAATTCAGAAGAACTCCATGACAAGTGAACCATAACTATCAGTTCAGAATTTTTGTGCATAGACTGTCAGCTGATTATCTGTTTTTATGGAACAAATATACCGATTAGGCATAACATTATGACTACCAGCCTAATATTGTGTTGGTTCCCTTTATGCTGCTAAAACTCCTCTGACCCAGTGGGGCATGGACTCGGGACCTCTGGGGATGTCCTGTGGCACCGGGCCACTCCTGGGCAGTTTTTGTGGTGTGTTGGGGTGCACTGTTCTCCTGAGGGTGGAAACTGGCATCAAGGACTGCTGTTGCCATAGAGGTTGGGGGGTTGAGGGGTTGCTTGACCTGCAATGTTTAGGTGGGCGGTACGTCAAACATCCAAATGAATGTCAGGATTCAAGGTTTCACAGCAAAACATTGCATTATCCTGTCAGTTGTCATAATGACTGGTAAGCATTATTCTTTGTATTTATTGGGCACTTTAGTATTGGTTCGGAGGTCACCTCTAACACCCTGTTTTCATCTGTGTGGGACCTGGCAGTGCCGGACTATCTCAGGCTGTCTGCTCCCCAGACAAATGCAGCTTCAAAGATCAGGATATAAACGTAGGTGTAAGCACTGTAGTGTGTGGGTTTACAGTCCATGTGTCCATGCCAGCGAGGGTGCAGTGCACAGGTACACTAATTGCATATGCACGAGCACCAGCAGCCTCTGCAGTACACGAAGCTGCATGATGCAGATCAGGAGCTCTCGACTCAATAGTGCGATAATCCCTCTCAGCTTCCCCGCCTTCTCTCTGGACAGCTGCCACTCCGGCCCTTTAGTCTGAAGAGTAAACCACAGCACCTTTCCCACGCACAGGATAAACACGGGTCTGCCTGAAAGTTTACAATGTGTTTAGATTGACTGATGCTAGACCACACTGGATCCGGTAGGACTCTCATCTGTTATTAGGGATGTATGAAAATGAGTAAAAACAAATTTAAGCAAAGTAGATGACATGCAACTAGAAACATCATCTCAGTGGGGGACTTCATCGGTTACACATGTCCAAACGCAACATGCAAATCAACAGATCTACTGTGACGTCATTGTCTTGTCTGTGGATAATATGTAACCTGCAGCAGGAAGGATGCTTCATTTGATTATTATCAACATTCACCTACTGTACTACACTATGTTGCACATCTAGGTCACGCTTAAGGTTTGTGACAGTGGTGTAAAATACCTAAATAATTACTCAAGGAGTATTTTCATTTTATGTCATTTCATATCTCCACTCCACTACATTTCATATAGCAGCTAGTACATTTTGTTGCTCAAGATTCCTAAAACAATTATGCTTTTTAGATTGACACATTACCAATAATAGGCATAAAAATACAATGCTTTTAAAAGATTGCATACTTTGGCTTTGGGCATTTTCAGATTTGAGTTCCAGTAGTTCCTCTGAAGAGTGATTTCCTGTTTAAACTTCTCAAATGCTTCATTTCAGTAACTGTTTGGTTGAATTGTCCAATAACTCACACACAGAGACATTTGTGCAGCAGAGCTTTTTATGAATTATTTTCTTCCATTAATCATCCCACAATTACCTGAGTGTATATAAAGTATTTACAACTCGCTCCACTTTGATCTTTTTCTACAGAATAAGAACTTTTAATATTAAGTACGTACTGCAGTTTTGCTTCTGTACTTTGTCATAATTAAGCATTTGAATATAGAACTTTTATTTGTGATGGTTCATATCTGCAATGAATAATCAGACAGTAAAAAATGAAAATTTCTCTGGTTGTTGATGAAACCCCTAAAAACTCATCTCTGTGTACCAAGGTGATATACTCAATTTTTTTCCAGTGTAAAATTACACTACATTACACAATGTCAAATGTAACATTAAAATGATTCATGATTTAGTAATTGATTGAAATTGACCAAAACTGATTAGGTCATTCCTCATAGCACACTCTACTTTAGGTATACACCAGTAATGTTCTGTAGTACAGCACGGCACTAGTACTATTGCCGCCTTTGTTTTAAATTATAATAATACAGCTTTTTATAAAAGCAAACACTGTTCATCTATTTTTCCCCAACTTTTCAGTGGCATTTAATACAGCTGATCATGCCTTATTTTTTAAAAAAGTGATTGAAGTGTGTGATGTTATATCAGATTTTGTGAAATTTGCAAAAGGTGTCCCACATGGCTCAATCCTGGGGCCTCCACTATTCAATCTTTATATTAATAATATTGTCTCCTCTGTATCTAGTAGTAATGTACACTACTTGTTTTTAAGTTTATTTGCAACGTAAAAGAAAAAATATAGAAATACATACAGAAAAAAAGACAATTTCATGTCTTCATATTTTTCATATCCACTGGTTGCAGCTTGTCAAAAGTGAGGATTTAAAAAATAAACTGAATATCTCTTACTTTACTCTTGGTTGGATAAAACCAGCATTTTTAAGATCCAACTATAGGTGCATTAGATATATTCACTTCATCCTGTAAAGAGTCATTGTGGGGTTGGAGCCTATCTCAGCTGACACTGGGTGAGAGTACAGGTTGTTAGTCCATCACATGACCAACACAAAGAGACGGAAAACCAATTTAGAATCACTAATTTAAAAGCTAATGAATTTCTAATAGAAAGATATCATATATTATATTATATATTGAAATTCAGATTAATATTTTTCAATATATTTTGACACACTACACACAATACAATGAATTGACAATTAGAGAAAATTAATCATTAGTTGTAAAGGAGGATTTTTATATTGCTGCTGCTTTCACTTTTGTGAAAGATAAGAATACTTCTTCTGACAATCAGGGATTCAGACTATTTTATAGAAATCATTTTTCAATAAACATTCAGCTGCAGTAATTCTCTCTTGTGTTGTCTACTGGCACTCATTTACACACATTAGCACATGCGCACACACACACACACACAACACACACACACACACACACACACACACACACACACACACACACACACACACACACACACACACACACAAACATGGATGATTTGGATTCAGACCTTGCCCTCTTTGTTTCTAGAGCCTCCCAAATGCCAGCAGGTCACCATGTGGCCTCTGCAAAATGTCACTATGTCAGGTTGCAGCGATTGACGATGGCGGTCTCATTAAGTGTGATCGGGTGAATTAACCTTTTGTCTGTAACGATCAGACCGGCCCTGGACACCACTCTGCCCTTGGCCCTTTAGATACATGTGTATGTGTGCTGTTGTTTCACACTAACATTGTATTTTAGACCAGGTAACTACTGAATATGAGTTTGCACAGAGAGCTGCATTAGTAGGCTGCTGATGGGCAAAGACAGTTTATATTGTTACAGAACACAAAGAAACACAGTCGGCTGGTTGTCTGCCTGTGAATGAAGCCCTTTACTGCACCTGCTCTCCACATGAAAGTCACTGCTTCTTAATGCACATACTCCTCCTAGTGGAAAGGTATGGCCAGTGTCATAGGCATCAGGCATTTCTACACCGTTTCAAATAGTTGCAAACAAAAGCTGGTGAATTTTAACTCATCTGTTTAATCTTCTTGTATTCTGTGCCATCAAAAAAGCTCAAAATGTGAGTAGTGTTTGTGTGCATACCTTTTCTTAAATCCATTTTCAACCCTAATCTTGCCAACATATGATCGTATCATTGCTTTTAAAGGAACAGTCTGCCCTCTTGTGGTTTTAGTATTTATCACAGTCAAATGGGAAGGAAATCAAAAAACAGATACTTACTGGGTATAGTTTCTTCAATTCTTTGTTGCTTTGATTCTGCAAAATGTTCAAAACCATTCTGCAAATTTCTCAGCTAGCTTGTCAGTTCTATCCCCTTTGAAAGTTTAAATGGATTCAGATCAGCTGATTGACTGCAGAAGCCTCTCTGTTATGTTCAGGAAACCAGCTTTAGAGGACGTTTGCTTTGTGACACGGTGCATTATCTTGCTGGAAGCAGCCATTGGAAGATGGTAAACTGTGGTCAGCAACAATACTCAGACAGGTGGTGGCATTCAAACCATGACTGATTGGTGTTAAGAGGCCCAACGTGTGCCAAGAAAACATTCCCACACCATTACACCAGCAGCAGCAGCAGCAGTCTGGACTGTTGACACAAGGCAGGTTGGGTCCATGAATTCATGCTGTTGACGACAGATTCTGAGCCCACCATCTGCAGCCTCAGCAGAAATCGAGATTCATCAGACCAGACTACATTTGTCCAGTCTTCAGCTGCCCTGTTATGTGCCTCAGATTTCTCTATTCATGGCTGACAGGAGTGGAACCTGACATGTTCTTCTGCTGCTGTTGCCCATATGTGTCAAGGTTGTCAGTGTTGTGTATTCGCAGATTCTGACATTTACAGGAACTCTTCCATCTGATCTAACCAGTCAGGCCACTCACTCTTATCCTCATTGCCAAAATGTTTCTGTCTGCAGAACTAACACTCTTTCAAGCCATTTAGATTATTGTGTGTGCTTCCAGAAACACTCAAAAAAAAAAAAAAAAAAAAAAAAAAGCCACCGTCAAAGTCAGTGAGATCCCATTTCCTCCCCATTCTGTTGTTGGATATGAATATGAACTGAAGGTGATCTTTTGCCCTGCTACCACACGACTGGTTGATTACATGAATAAGCAGGGGTACATGAGTTCCTAATAAAGGTGTGTCATAAAATGGAATATGAATAACATGCCCAGTAATTTTGCATGTTGGGATTCGCATTATTTGCTTTCGACATGACATTTCAGGATATGTAGTTTCGATGAATAACACCCTCTATGTCATCTTAACCCTCACCTTAACTATTTAGTGTGCCATTTTAACAGCGAAATAACACACTAAAAGCATAAAATGCGTCAACATGGCCCATTAAGTCTGGCAGAAGTGGCATGCTATTTACACCAATTACCCATAATATTAAACCACTGACAGGAAAAGTGACTTTGTTCCAATGCAACATTCTACTGGGAATCCTTGGGTCCAGGCATTCATGCAGAGGGTATTTTGACACATACAACCCACCTTAACTTTGCTACAGATCAAGCATCTCCCACAGGACAATGCACCCCGTCACACCACAAAAACTGCACTGAAGCAACTCAAGGAACACAACAAAGAGCCCAAGATATTGACCTGGTCTCCAAAATCCCTAGATTCTGATCCAGTATCTATAGGATGAGCCTTAAAACAAGCCAGATCCACGGAGGTCCCACCCCACAACCCGAAGCAGCCAAAGGATCCACAGCCAACATCCTTGTGCCAAACACCACAGAACATCCTCAGAGATCCTGTCTACATGTCTCACCCTATCAAAGCTGTTTTGGCAACACAAGGAGGACTTGTACAATATTAGGAAGGTGGTTTTAACATTGTGGCTGATCAATGTGATACATTTACATGTAATTTCATACATTTGTTCATGTTCCCCACAAGATAAACTGTGATAACTTCGGATACCCACTTTTTCAACTAGAGTCATCATCAAACCCCAAAAGTTTGCTTTCTGAATACGTAATATCTAGAATTAATGTCATGCACATAAGTGAATGTTAGTATACAAAGCTAAGACAGTGAGCAGGATAAACATTATTCCTGCTGTAAACAAATCTGCAAGTTCCCTTTTAAACTCTGAGGATGATCGACACCTTAATGTTAGTTCTACACACCATTGTTTGTGAGTGGTGCTTAGAGATTTTGCTTCATTGAACTTCTTATCACCGACTATTGGAAAGAAATTGAAACCTAAATACACATTTAGATGTGTATTTTACTACACTTTGTCTATTTGCATGTGTAGATAATCTAATACCTATCTTTCAAAGCTATAATCTCAAACATTGAGCCAGAAATTTCCACTTCAGTAGCACTTACTGACACCAAACATGTAAATTTCATTTCTATCTACATTCTAAAGCATTTTATAGAGGGGTCAATTCACATAATATTCACACTCTGATTTATATAATGGTTTTTTTTTTTTTTTAAAACATGGCAAATATGGATTTTATTTCCGCCTGTTGACAGTATTTTCTGATTTATGAAGTGATAGAAAGAAAAATTCCCTCTGTAAAAACCTTTGGCTCCAATATACCAATAAAATGAAGCAATCATTTTGAACTTTGCTTTATCCAAAGTTCTGATTTCTGTTCAGGAAATGTACTCAAATTACTCGTAATCAAATGTTACAGTGCTTCATTTGCATATTTTCAAAGGGAAATTTGTGAAACTTGTAATACAACAATAACTGTCTTAATGTTTGAGGAAGTAATCAGCTGGGTAAGTGAGTGGAGAGTGCATTTATCTGTGCATTTCTGTCAGTATGGACATGTGTTTTCTGTCATACATAAATTTGCAAACCAAAACGAATACATTCTTTATTCGGAATACCTCAGTAAAAGTAGCAACATGCAATAAAATGCATACACTACAGCAGTAGGAGGTCCACCGTTTGGGAAAGTCCCTTTAAGCACTTTTCTAAAAGAACATCTACACTTCAACAACTTAATTTCAGCTACATCTTTACAATCGCTCCTGAAAGTCAACCCTTATGTCTCTGCAAATGCGTTCACAGTGCAAATCCATCTCTTTCATTCTTTCACATCTTGCTCTGTTGCTCACCCTCTAACCAAGCAGAGGTTCTGGCTGGCCTCCTGTAAAACCGCAGGGTAAAAATGTACAACAATAACCCTTCGCAGGCTCCATTTCCTCCCGTGTCTCTCCCAGATCGCTCTTCAAGGGTTACGATGGGGGCAGTGGGCTGGCATGAAGCAACGTACATCAAGTGTACACTCCGGCTGTTCCCATACTGTGCAGACTTCTTTTGATCTTTTTTCATTTCTAATTTCTGGCACTTCAACACACGCTCACTTTCGTTTTGCGTCACCCTCGACAGTGACCGTGGTTTAAAAAAGGAAGTTTGTACAATTTTGTGAAAAAAGAAAACCCTCCCCAGCTTATGAGACTTGTATGCATGTGGCTTGTGGCTGAGCTCGAGGTGGCCGCATCTCAACCAGTACCCAACTTTAAGTACAACTCGCTCCACACTGGGCTTATTCCAGCCAACTATAATGGGAAATGTTTTTCCAGCCTCCAAGCTTTCCTGGAGCAGTGCACAGTGCATTTTAATGTGTAGGTATGTCTTAAAGCCCTAAATGGAAGCAGATGTTCTAGTCGAAGAGTAAAAGTTTACATAGGGTTGTAATCAAGTGAGGGATTTTTCTCTCTTTTCTTTTGTTTTGTATTTTTTCTTCTAGTAATTTGAGTCTATTTTTCTGTCTAAAAAAGCCTGGTGCGCTGCATTGTGCGCATGGCTGAACTGTGCTGGGTTGTACTGAGCTATGCAGCCACATATGGGAGTGATTACAGTCCAGTGTTTATCAGACCTCACTGAAGGACTGACTGTACAGCTGAGTAGTGCAGCACCAGCCTTGTGCACACTGTTCCCACCTCTAACTCTCTATACAATCAGATAAGTGACAATAATATCATTTACTACTCAGATTGCATATGCAAATATGTTTCTTGGAAGCAAAGTCTTTCTAAAGACAAAATGATCAGTTGATCAATCAATGAGTCCAGACTGTTTTCATTAATGATTAATCATATACAGGAATGGTGAGACCATTTAACATATAAAAGTTTGACTACACATCTGCTGCATGTGAAAAAGTTGTATAAAGCCGATTGTCTCTGCAGAGGGAGCTGCATGAAGTTGAAAATGAAAAAAATCTGTGGATGTGGAGTTAGAAAGAATTAGTTTATCAGACCAGTTGAGCCCGTTGCTCATGTCTGCTGAAGGCTTGAGGCCACATTAGCCGCTACTAGCATAACACGCGTAAAACTGGGCCACAATGTTAGCAGTCAAGTTGCATAGTGGGTAATGTAGATGCCAGGTTCAGGCAAGGAGGAAGAACATGTGGAACACAGATCTAAATCTACAAGGTCCAAACTTGGTGGTTCTAGCTTGTCAAATATTTTCTGGTTGTCTTCCTTTTATGGCTGTAAACAGAAGACCCTGACCCTGTTACCGTGACCTTGACATCTGACAGCAGGACATCTGTCAGCAGGACACCAGGTGATGACTTAACAAAACAGCAGAAATCTGCAGACAGAGGCGGCTGGTGTACATGAGCAAAACCACAGACGTGCAAAATCTGTTCAAAATCCATGCAAATCAATTTTTTGGTGTTTCTATATCTTAAAAACTTGAACTAATCCTTCTGTTGTCAGAACACTCAATGAGTGTAGAATAATGAATGAAACTCAGCCCATGAAGACTACGTATTAACTGGCACTTACTTTAGATCCATTTCCATACTGTTGCTCTGCATCCCCACACTACTGATTTTATAGCCACAGTCTTATCTGAAAAATTCATCAAACACATAATTTAAAACAACAGCTGTGTGAATTCAGCGATATTTCCATGCATCCGACTGATCACTTATAGCGAAAGAGGCGACAGAAAATACTGGTCTCACACATTCACACACATTTCTGTTGGCTGGCATGTGACCAGCTGCCAATGACGGACGCAGAGAGAGTCTTCTTCCTGAAAGGGGTGTGGACAGCAGCAGCGTAGCTGCATTTAAAGCTACAGACACCAAAACAGGCCACGTAGAACTGGGGTTATACAGCCATCCGTTATCTGTACACCGCTTAATCTTCGTTAGGGTTGCATAGCAGCTGAAGTCTATCCCAGCCGACGCAGGGTGAGTTGAAAAATTAAAAGACATATTCTGGGGACATGTGAGGATTTCATTAACTGGCTCAAAGTGGCACAAATGGGACCTTTAAATAAGGGGGAAAAAAAACACACTTCCTGTTTCCAAACTTTTACTCCCTGCAACAAAGGTCTTCTTATTCATTCATTTCCATGAATAAAATAATTAACATTTAGGGGATAAAGTGCACAGGCATAAGCTGCCATGAGAGTATTGTGAATTCTGGCGGTAAAAGAGGGCTTACAATGCAAACAGACATGCCTTTCATCCACACCTTCTCCGGTGTGGACAATTATAACAGTGAAGCCTATGCACCATCAAAAGACCTGCTACTGCAAGGCCAGGGGGCTGCAGAGGTGTGTAACAAATGCACAAGCTGTCTTAACAGATGCATCACACCAGAAAACACTTCCACGTGTCAAAAAACAACACATTTTGCCATTTAATTTAGAGGTATTGTTAAACACTAACGGATAAAAAATATCTGTAGACTAACTGATAATGAAAATATCAATTAGTGGCAGCCCTACGCCTTTCAGATGTTGAATTAAAAGTGACTTTCTACTTCTTCATTCATTCTTGCCTAATGCAAACACATACAACTATATGTACAGGGGGCATTTACAGTATGCGAAGCAGAGAAGCGCCTTAAGTCAGCAAGAATGTCAGCTTCTCCTCCAATCCAGATCCCTGCTGAGTGCTTTATGACAGACTGTAACGCAGAGGGAGACCCCAGCAGACCAGCTCATCACAACTACTTTCAGCTCTGTCTGTTAGAAAGCACATCAATATGCTCCCATCTATCAAGAGTCTGTTTGTGTATTCTGAGATCTAAACACAAACTGCGTGAAAACATGTCTGACATTCAAAACATATGTTCTTCATTCACATAAAGCTTTGAAGTCTACTGTAAAAGCTTCACCAGGAAACCACAAGAAGACAAGCCCTAATACATATTTCCTTCTGTTATTTGAAAGGCACATGTGCTTTCAACTCGTTCTCCCATGCATTTACAAAGCACGTGAACGCAGCACGGCGCACTCCAGCTACATCTGGATCCAGTCTTGTGCCAATCTGACAAGCAGCAAGCTACAGCAAAACCCCTGGCAACTGCAGTAACAAAACATTGTGGGTTTGGCAGCGGGCAAGGTTAATGAAGACGCTGATAGCGTTTCAAAGCAAATGCTCTCAAATAACCTCTAAAGTGAGAAGTTAAGGGAGAAAGGAGGATGAGAATATTAGCGACTGAAAGAGATTGTCAGAGGTGCAGCCCGCCAACGAGCTATTTTTGCTCCATTAATGTGGCTGCAGTTGCCGGTGATGACATTGTTGCTTTGTTGCGCGAAGCGTTTTAAGAAGAGAATGGAAGCATAGAAAGTAAGACATTTGCAAACTTAATGAAATCATTTCAAAACTCACAAATCCATGCTGTCAAACCTAATCTTTCCTGCCTACTTTGCAAACAGGCACCTTATCTTGATGTATTTGTTAGGTCTTGATTACAAAATCAAACCATAGTATCATGTTCTAATCACACATTGTTACCTTGATGATAAATGGGTTTCTCTTCCCTCACGGTCCAACAACATACTCCAGCTGCTCTCCGCCAGCACATGCCTTTCCTTAAATGAACTACAAATGTTCTGCAAAGGATTGATGAGAGCCCCAAAGATTCCATGCAATGAGGTTAGTTTCCATCTGAATTTGCTGATGCTGCCATTGGATTCATAGAAAGCATGCTGCTGTCTTTCAGTGATTTTTAACACTAGCTTCATCAGAAAGCATCTTCCTCCTGCGGTCAGGGTTTGTATGTCTCGTAGCAATGACCATTCACATCATCCCCCTCTGTCTCTCTGGCACTGTCTGTCTGAGTAATGTATGCTCTGCCAGGTTTGTGGTCAGAGTCGAGCCAGTGCTTTCTTGGCTCCTTCAAGTGTCACCGTGTAGCCTAATCTCATTCACGCACGATTAGCCGATGCTGTCTGGAAGTGCTTTGAGACAAGCCAGAGACAAGAGTTCGGTGACAGGCGGACTTCACAAAGAGACAGGCCGCAATTGTTATGGAAAATAATAGAAAACGACTCTAAATAGCTTAGGATTTGTTGTTCTTGGAGGATATCCAGGTCTTCCTCTGTCAGGCTCCAGACTTGAGGGCATGCTTTGTGTTTGCTGGCTTATGCATCAGCATAATAAGCTCATATTTCTTAAAAGACTACTCCACTGATTAGCATCGCGCTCTTATAACATTGCCAGAGTCACGGTGGACCAAAACTGATGCAGCAGAAGCACAAATATATATTTTTTCTATGAAGAATTCTTCTGTTCTTCTTGTTAAAACCTGGAGCCTACAATATCCACAATTTGGGGTCAACTCACAACTGATCCAAATTTAAAATTACACAAACTTCAAATCAAAATACCACTGAAATGCCTTTGTTTATTCATGCTCTACATATGTTAAACTAAAAGGGGACTTTTGCAGTGTTGGCGGGGTGGCAGTTGCATCAAAGGCAAATTAGTACATTTATCTGGAATCAGTTGAGGAAAAGAAATAGTAAAACAAACAATCAAAAAAAAGTTTAATATTCAAGTAGTAAATGAGGAAGGGTCAGCATCAATTTGAAAATAAAAGAAGCCTTTGGGTGTGAATTTAAAACACCTACTCCTCATCATTTACTGGCCCCATCATAATCTGTTTTAAGGTCTTGGATAGAACTACTTCAAATGTGGAAAATGTTGTATGAAGCCTTTTGTGTCTCCACATTTCATACTGCACTCTCCAGAGACAGAAAATGTTTTTCACATATGAAGTATCGTCCAAGGCCTTTAAACAGATTATCATGTGTTTAATTGGTGGATTTCAGGCAATTTAATAGCCAAGTGAATTAGGATGCTTGCCGCGTGGGTTCAAATGACATGAACAGCAGAGACTGCATATAAAGATGGATGAACCCTCTGGGATGTCACCCATATGTTTCCAGAAGAGCCATTTTGAAGCTCAGTCTGGTGGCTCCGGCTGTTGCCATCTTGGCAGTGCCTGACTCCATCTAACCCTAACTCCCGGCTCATCCAAAAATTGGCAAAGAGGTAGAGCTGAGACTAACCAAAAGAAGCCTGTTGCTGAAATAAGGCACCCATCTGTCACTCAACATGGCCACATCTTTATTTATGTAGAACCTAATATAGTTTAAATGGATAAATTACGTAAAAACTCACCCTGTACAGTTGCCTTGAACAGAGAAATCACCTACAGAGCCTGAAAAGGTTTTTGTACCAGGTTGTAAACGTGTGTTTTCTGCTGCAAACTTGGGCATTTTAACATGCGGTTCTGTGGAGATTCACTCACTTTTGGAGCCAGCATCAAGAGGCCGTTCAAAGAACTGCAGTTCCCAGTCCAAGTCCCGGCTGAACAGAACTTTACTGCCTCATTGCCTTCTTCTCTTTTCTTGCATTTCTTGCCTCTCTGCACTGTCATTTTCAAGCACAGGCAAAAGTGCTAACTCTGTGGAGTTCCCTTTTAAGTTGGGAACAAACATGAACACACACAAACACAACTGTACATGACGAACACATACATTAGCTGAAAAAATGTGCAACCACCTGCGTCTCTCAACCAGCGAATCCGGCACAGCAAAAGAAAATGACCTAGTAATTGGTTCCAGTGGTCTGTCCAACTTTTCTGCTTTCACCTGCAACTTGGCCGCTACCCGCTGTCACTGATAATATGTGCCAACCGGCAGTCTGCTGACTTTGTTAGATAAGGCTTAGTCACGATGGAGCAGTGTCCAAAACACAGTCGGAAACGTTAATGTGATGTGATGTGTTTATACCAAAACGGATTACCTCCTCGAGATTAGCTTGGATCATGACAGCTTTACACCATTAGCTCGGATTTGTGGATTCTAGATGTGAAATAATGAATTGATTAATTGACCCACAAAAAAATCACCTGCCTATTAACTATTCTGACAATCTTTCAAGTCATTTGCTGTCTAGGAAACATGCCCCGCATTCATCTGTTGCAGCACAGTAATGGTGAGGATCTGCTGCTTTGTAGTGATCTGAATATTTTCAGGTTGTGGACTGAAAATGTCCCACTGGAAGTCAGGAAATTATGAGGCTATTTTCACCACTTCCTTAGATTTATAGACTAACCAATTCATCAATCAACTGAGAAAATAATAATCTGATTAAATGATAATAAAACAATGATGAGTTGCTGACCTAGAGAGTCCTTTAAAGTGCTAGAACATGTCTCCCACAGTGAGACTGTCTGTGGCCTGGAGGAGAAAAAGAGGCCAGATCAATGTCTAGATAAAGCTACCTCATGACATACATCCACAGACAAACATATGGAAACACTTCAGCCGGTGTTTGCATGAGGGAGTATATGCGATCATGCACATGAGAACATGTATGTAACATACAGTGACCGGCCTTATGAAGCCGTCACAATGTGTCTGGGGTCTGTATGGTCATGCATCTCCGCAGTAACATGAATTATACACACAGCTGCAGACCTATACTTGAGAGTCTTTCTTATTCCCTCAGTATTGCAGCGAATCTGTTTCCCCATGCAGTTGCACTTCAGGCCCGACTCTGATTGATTGTCTGTTAAACTGCTAGTATCTGAGAGACAGAGTGCCAGGAAGCTCTACAATGTGACTCTGGGTCCACAGCGTACAGAAATGGAACAAGCTCTTTCACTACGCAGGATAGATCAGGCTAATTAGACGGGATGTGTAATTTGAAAGTAAGTGCTTGGCACAAAGCTGGCCGAATCTCAACCCCCGCCTACACTGAGCACCCTGACTACATGCCTCTATTGGAAAAGTGAGACCTGGCAGGCTGGATGCAAATATCTCCAGCACACAAGTCTCACCATCACACACACACACATACACACACACAGACACAAAGTTATCAACCGTAAGAGCAATGAAGCGAGATTCATGATTAATCTTGCACTGCTGCACACCTCCGCAGACCGTCTGAAATAGCAGGAAATTAGAGTGAAGGTGGGAGGAGGGGGAGATGATAAGACCAGAATGATAATCTACAATAAAGTCAAGATGAAAAGTGGAGAGTCAACAACAATCCGTCCAGCAAAAGAAAATCTATAAGCAACTAATTTTTTCAAGCTAAAATGCCACACATTTAATGCTTCTTTCTTTTTTCCCAGTCTTATGTGAGAGTGAATAGAATATTTTGGGTTTTTATCCTGTTGTTTGGACAAAACTCTGCATGTTGTGGTCACCCTGGCCTCAAGGAAAATTGATTTTCTTTTTCACTCACACTCAAAACCACAAAGTCAAAAATGACTGCTTTTGTGTCCCTGCAGTGGAGATGCAACACTGGGTTACCCTTTAAAGTACCAACAGGCTAATTTGGCACAAAAGCTCAGGTTTGACCTTAAAACTGTCAGACATATGTGTAAGTGACATTCAAAACAACACGCAAAAAATAATGTATGTTTTACAGACCAAGCAGATAATCAAGAAAATAATCAACAGATTAAAATACCTAAGTTGCAGCCCTGATGAAAACACATCTACTGACTATATTATGTGCTAAAGATGATGCTCTAACACAACTGCTGTCGCAATTACTTAACAAACAGTTCCCAGCTAGGGAGTGTTGTGGACAAGGGAGCGATTATGCAAAGAGGAAGGAACTGGTGTAACATCAGTAAAAGTGAAAACCACTGAGCAAACCAGCGATTTAGTGGTGCAGACCTCAGCAACACGCCTGGTGGATGAGCAGGGTTGGGCACGTCACTCAGTGTTAGAGGAGCCCACAGGAGGCCCAAACCTGCAGGAGGTTCCTCCAAAACCCCGGTTCTAACAAGTCACATCAGCTGCACATTATGTGGTCTGTTTGCCTTCATGTCTCCTCAGGATGTGTGTCAGCTCACAGGTTGTGCCTCTGGATATCCAGTGATCTCATTGCAAATCATCCACAGTGGGGTGTGTTTTGGTGGTGGGGGATTAAAAGCTGTATGTTGTCAGCCCTCTGTGGCAGAATGGACATATCTCAGAGACTGTGGTTACTGGACTGTCCAATCAGAACCTGATTTTGGCCATAAAATGACGATGGACCGCGTCCTGCCACTTGGCAGCTCTGTCAATATTGCAGAGTCAGGTGCAGACAAAATGAATCCGTGCGTAACGCATCCAACCCACGGTCCGATAAGACGTGGAAACGCACACGGGTTGAGATTAAAAAGAAAGACAAAAAGATAGGATGAACAAAAAGGCACCAGGATGACATTTCACAAACAAAGGAGGACATGAGAGGCGGTTACACTGTCTTGGATACATAATGTTTCGGGGGCATCCCTCTGCTCCTTATCTATGCGCGCACTCACACACGGTAGATCCCGGTTAAATCAGCGGTGCACAAGGTGAAAGACACAGTAGAAACTCGTTGTGTGGCCTCATGAAAAGTGACACTTCTAGGGGAGGAGAGTGCAGCTTTCTGCGGGATAGTAGAGCCATTTTGATCACCCTCTTGTCCCAGGCAGAAATGGGAAAAAAAAGAGAAAGCACCTACCTGGTAATCTCGAAGCTGCAACCCTTTCGAAGAAGCAAGGCTCTCTTCCGCATGATGCCTTTGTCTCTGCCGAGGTACACATTTTTATCTGAATTCATGGGTGCTGGACAAGCAGGGAGACTCTGGAGAGACAGCAGCGTTTTCTTAAAAAGGGGGGAAAGTGAAGAAAAAAAATCGAGCTGCGAGAAGAGGAGGGAGGGAAAAAAGAACGACGGGCTGGCCGAAAAAGGGACCCTTTGACGCTCGCTTCACCTCAGCGGAGGGAAGGAAAGTGTGATCTTGCAGACTTTTCGCCCCTCAGGCTAGACAAAAGAGGCGTTTAGAGGTGCATGTCGTCGGCGTCGGCGGTACTTCCATGCGGCTGTGTTTGGAGCAGGAGCTGCTGCGGTTGTCACCCTGAGCGGACTGCGCCGAGGAGTCGCTCCACAGATCTGTGATCCTGAAGTGTGGAGCTCACAGCGCTCCTTCAGCTTCAGCCCGGCACTGAGTGGCTGCTCGGCGGTGACTTCATGAGACCGATGGAGAGAGAGGGAGAGAGAGTGAGAGAGAGAGAGGCAGATGGTGGTGAGATTACAGTAGGAGAGAGAGACGGTGTCTTCAGGGTTAAATTAAGTTACTCTTTGCGTGGGAAAGGAAGAGAAAGTGACTAAGAGAGAGCTGAAAGTCAAGCCCAGAAGATAGTGCTGCTCTGTTTATGTTGAAATCTGAGTACAGTAATACAGCATCCTTTAGTGTAACAACTCAAGTGTTGATATTAAGGTTATAACTCTAAATTGTGATTTAGAGTTGATGTGGATTTACCTGAATGTAGTCAATATTTCAGTGAAAACCCTGCAAACGCATATAAAATACGCATTTACCTGACTAAACTGTAAGGTCAAAACCGTACTGAAGGGTTATTAATTATATACATTTAGCAGACTAATTTAATATTAGATCCTACAAGAATATACGCTGAGAACCTAATCCATGTGCAGCATATTTTTAACAGTGGAAAGGAAAAACTCTCTTTAAACAGGAAGCCACCTCCGGCAGAACGAGGCTCAGGGAGGGCAGCCATCTGCCCTGACAGGTTGGGGTGAGGGCAACTGGAGGGAGGGGTAAAGCAGACATAAATAGACAACAAACCGCATAAACACTGGACAGATTGATGGGATCATGTAGTTGCAGATCAGACCTGTGCAGCTCAAGGGGTAGAAACACCTGCAAAGAGGTTCAGATACAGAGGACAGAACACTAACTGCAGGAGACAGAGGACATGAAATGAGTAGCATGCAATGGCATATATAAAACGCTTCCAACTGAGAACTGATGGTTGGTTGTGAAAAAAGCTGTTCACTAGCGATCCCTGTGCAACCTAACAGAGCTTAAGCAGTTTTGCAAAGAACGTTGCAGTGTCCAAATGTCGAAGGCTGACTGAGATCTGTGCTCACAGACTCGATGCTGTAATTGTGTCCAAAGGTGCATCTACTAAATACTGACTTGAAGGGGATGAATACTTATGCAGTCATTTGTTTAGCATTTTAGATTTTAAAATAATTGACAGTATTTTGGAAAATCAGTTTATACTTTGACATAAAAGAGACTTTTTTTTCATAAATTCTTTCAAAAAGCCAAATTAAATTAACCATGATTCAATTTTGAAGGGGTGGGAAACTTGCAATGGTGGGACAGAATTTAATTTGCAACAGGAGACTGTTCCAGAGCCTGGGTGCAATAACCGAAAAAGCCACGTGGCCTTTGGTGTTGAGGCGTGAATGGACGACTGTAAGGAGCAACTGTAGCGATAACCTAAAACAGAGTTAACATATCAGCCATATGCATTGTGTAGGTAAAGCATTAAGGGCTTTATAGACAAATACTAAAATTGTAAACTCTGTATTTCACTGGAAAACAATGACAAATGAGCCAGAACTGGTGGGATATGATGTGTTTTCCTTGAGCCAGGTAAAAGCCTGGAAGCTGCATTTTGAGCTATCTGTTGCTGGGTAAGGTTGGACTGTGTCAAGCCTGTACACAGGGAGTTACAGAAGTCCAGCTGTGAGCCAATTAATGCATGAATAACAGTTTCTACATCCATGTGAGTTGAAATTGCTTTCAGTTTGGGAATGGATCCCAAATGAACATGTAGGATATATAACTGCCAAATATTTGCATTTAGGACATTTTATAGACCAAACAGCTGATCAGGAAAATAATTGACAGAATAATCGACATACTAGTAAATGTTAGTTAGAGGCTTGAGTAAAACTGAGTGCTGGAAGGCTACACAGATTTAGAGAGTTAAATGATAAAACTTTCAACTGCAGACAGCTGAAAAAAAAACTGTTTCTGTGGATGTTGACCCAGCCAGTGAGCTTCCCTGTGAGACCTCCAAGAGATGAAGAAATGTTCACAAGAACACTGTGCAGCAATAGCACCCAGCTGGGTTGGGCTATGGATTAGCTGATTAGCTCTAAAAATATAGTGGTGTGGGCTGGACTTCCATTTTGCATGTGTTTCATTAGGGTGGGACATTAAGGGGTGATTCATAGGACAGAGAGAGATACATAGATAGAGAGAAAAAGAGAGAGAGACTGGGAAGTAAAGGTTACTTTATATGCTCTCTATCTATCTATCTATCTATCTATCTATCTATCTATCTATCTATCTATCTATCTATCTATCTATCTATCTATCTATCTATCTATCTATCTATCTATCTATCTATCTATCTATCTGCACAAGAAACTGTCAGATGGTAAGTTTGGCTTGTCTCAGCTTTTCAAGTTTCTCTGTTATTTTCGCAAAGAATATCTAGATTATTTACATTTTTTTAAAACATACATGTCTAATAAAAAAGTATAACAAAACTGTCAGTTGCACTAACCATTAAACATGATCTATTCATCAGTGAATTTGTGGCATCCCTGCATGGGAAGGCCAGTGACATACAGGTCTAAAATATGTGTACTACTGGGAATTTACTTGCTTTCTGTCTTAGTTAGACGTGAGCGAGGAGCTGAATCATTTAGACATAATGCGAAACAGTCATCATTACATCAGGACAGCAGTGATTACTGAAAGAATAAATGAGGTTTTGGAAGGTTTAATGTGAAATTCTTCCCATTTCTAAATTCAGTAAGAAACACAATCATTTTACACAGAAATATCCAGTTTTGTCAAACTTCTGTTAGTTTTATCTCTCATTGTGTTATTAATTTTGCCATCTTTGAAGCATGCTGTGCCCACAGCTGTGACTATCTTTGTGTACAGTTACGATGGTTACATGGATTATTTTCTGTTTCGAGGTTAATGGAAAATCCTCGGTGCCCCTTCCCCTCCGCCCTGCAGTGATACAACACATGCACTCTTCTCAGTAAATCCAGTTCCCATTATCATTTTCTCTTACCCAGCATCCACCTGCTCACTTAGCATTAGCTTCAGGGCATCTCCATGTATTCCCCACTGAAATTGCAGCATTACATCGGTAGTATGAGCTACTCAAAAGACAAAATTTACTTGTAATGTAGTTCTGTCAATAATCCTGGAATTTCCTGCATGTTTATGACGGACAGCATAAAGGGACACAGCTGAACTTCAGTGCATAGTTAGACTCACAGTGTGCAATTTCTGCTGTGAGAGATTTCTCAAGCAAAACTGCAAAATAACACGTACTTTGATGATGCATTAAAGTAGCGTGGATCTTGGGAGTTGTGGTCTTTGCATCATTGATGATAAAAATCTGATGCAACTGAGGCAGGAATCATGTGCACAGATAACATAGTGTATTAAACTTTTATTTAGTTTATGCTATTTGTACTGAAATAGCTAACGCAATGTTAATTGCTAATTTACCATTATGTAATTCGACTGCATATACAGCTAGTACAGCCAACGTATATGATCTGGTGTTTACTGTGTTTCGCTGGCTGCAGAGGGTAAAGAAGATATGATAGCATTAGTTTAAACATTTTTGGAAACTTATGAGATAATACAAGTACACAAGTCAAGTAACTATATAGTGTTGGTGTAGTTTTTACAAATTTTAATTCATAAATGTAAGCTAATATATCTTTCATATCAGGTGCTTTTTACTAACAGTAGTGCAACAAGTCACACAGACAAATCTACCACTGAAAGGACATTGTGTCTGCTGAAGGAAACTGGCCCCGAAAATAACTCAATCCCAATACACCTCCATGTTAAAATGTCCAATTTTAAAGCATAAATAAACATGTTTGCAGTCTGGTACAAAAAGGTTTTTGATTTTTAGAGCTCACTTCTTTGTTCATGACAACTATAGAAGGGGTACATTTTTATATAACTCACCCATTGAAATTATATTAAGGCTTAAAATTATGTATAATTGAGGCTTTGACAGCTTTGTGTGCAGCTGGAAGTCAGGAGGACTTCCTAGATGGCAATTGCCAGAGCCACAACAACAAACTTCAAAAGCTGTTTGGAAAACCAATGGGTTATATCATGAGGGGTTTGTCTATCTTTATATACAGTCTATGGTCATGTGAGACCAAAGAAGATGTTGCAGCTAAGACCCTGACTCTTTTGGGTTAGGCAAGGGTGTGCTTTGTTGCTTATACATTTCAAATCTGCATCTGTATGAGGAAGACAAAAAGATTTTTTCTTTCACTAACGGCATTGTGTCACTACAAACCTTTCTGTTGGTCTGAAAGGTTAGCGTTCTTCTGAAAATTATGTAGCTGCACAACAGGTTTCAATTACCTCCATTCTACAGCTCATATGGTCAAATCATCCCTCCTCCGCTCTGGACAGAATAGATGATGGGCGTCTGCAGTCAGATTCAATAATAACTCAAGAAGAAAGAACATGTCGATCATCTCAATAGTTTCTACTTGGCTCAGTAAACAGTTGTGTGGTTGTTGTTTGTAGGTTGTTGATTGCATGTTTCACCTTTTCCATCCAATAGAAGGAAAAGTAACTCCCACATATGTACAAACACGGACACTCGCACACTCTCTCTCTGTCTAGTATGTCAGCCCACTGTTTAGATGAGGAATTCTCTCAATGTGACTCACAACAGCATTCAAAGAAAGACTCGGCCGTGTTTGTGTGATTGGACTGACTTTAGCTTTGTTGCTCAAACCTTGTGACTCACTGTGAAGAAACAGTTCGGCTGCTACAAGTCAATCTATGGTTAGAGACGACTTTAAATAGCTGCCCTCTCACCGATGCCACTTATAAAACTCATTGTTGTAGCAGCTGCGTTAAGAGCAGAATAAAAGTGCAGCCAACTGAGCTGAAAGAAGACTCATTTGTTGCAGTTTGCTGGATTCTACAAACTGTGACCAGAAAGAGGGTCTCTCAGATAGAATTACTTTCCCTGTCACAATTAAAAGATTTCATGTTTTCCAAATGAATGCTAAACGTTTCAGTGCTGAATGCACTCTTGACTCAATAAAATGCAAACACATTCAAGGTTCATTCATGTGAGGCAGTGAGATTATGCAGTGTGTGTGCAGTTCGTTTCTGTATTTACTGAACAAGCATTAGAGGACACGACAAGGCCTTGTAAGTGTGACACGTGCCGCAGGACTTAATGAAAATCATTTAAATTTGTTTTTCTGGCCTCCAATTTCCACTCTTATTCTAGCTCACTTTTACTATCCACCTGCTCCTGTGGGAAATATCTGACTCTCTAATGAATAATTGCTCAACTGTTTTAACAGCTGTTCAGTGCTGGGCAGGTAGTGTGTAATGGCCTCGTCTGATGAATGAAGTGGCAAAAAGTGTAGTTCCTTAATTAGCCACTTGAGGCTGACTCCAAAACAGAGTCAGTCCTCATAAAAGAAAAGAAGATCTTCGACTTTCAGGTGAAATTTATGGAAAATGTAAAAAGTTCATGCTGTAGTGATATTATATCATGGAAGTAGGGCATTTAAGTAGAAGCATGCAATAGTGATTTCCTCATCTCAAGCTATTTATTGAAATAAAAGCTAACAACAGTGGTGGGTATATCACAATAAAAATGTCAATGTCTCATGAAAATTTGGATAGAACAGCATGCCTTCAGCTGAAATCCGGCACAGTTGTGTCCCACCAGTAGCTGACCTCTGCCTCGCAATTAGCCTTAAGACCATCTATAAAGATAAACATAGATATTGTCATCAACTTATTGCGTTTGTCTAATCACTATCTAATGGATGCAAATGTAGTCAAAGCTAAATAGCCAAGCTAACGCTAACACGTTCACTGTTAGGAATCAAAACATCTCTGACAATTACCTGTCTTCTCAAATGTAGTTGCCGTTGCTTGTGACTACGTTGAAGACAGGTAGCTACTAACAGTTTGATTATTTGTTTCTGGATCGCAATGTAGACTTGCAAAGTCAGGAACAGCACTTCCATGGTTACGGGTGCGTGAAGGTTGCTGAACAGCTACACATTCAGTGATGTCCTGACGCTTTATGGTGAGGCATTGACGTGGCTCTAACTTGGCTCCTTGCCAATAGAAAAGCCAACCAGTTCTTAGGAGGCATAAGATTTGAACCAACTAAGCACCAACACCCAACTAGCACCCAACTAGCACCTGGTTCTTTTCGGTCGAAAAGGGGTAATAGACCTCCATGTTAAAATGTTCTGCTTTACACTGGAAACAGACATGCTTACAGCCTGGTACAAAAAGTCGTTCTGGTCACCATAGATAATTTCCCCCATAACTCACCCATTTTAAATGTATTGAGCTGTCAAGTTATGCATAATTTAGGGCTGCTATCAGTGATAGTTGTGTGCCACCACAGGATAATTCATGGTCCGGAGAAGTTTGCATGAACTACCTCAGCTTCACTCAAGCTTCATCTTCATGCTCATTTTTGGATTAGCTGGGAGTCAGGCATTGCCAAGATGACAACAGCTGGAGCCACACTGAGTTTTAAATCTGCTGTTCAGGAAATCTATGGATGACATCATGGAGGGTGCATCCATCTTTATGTACAGTCCATGCAGCCTTGTGGTATGTGCCCTCATTACTAACCTGTTGGGTCACCCACTTTGCTCATCAAAGTCTGTTTACAGTTTTTGGGGAGTTAATTTGTGGAAAAAGGTTATAGGAGCTCTGTCAGTTGTGGATGAAAACAGTCACTAATGACAGAGTGAACAACAACAGTGTAACAGCCCAGCAAACCAAAACAAAGAATTGAAAGACCAAAGATATTTCCAAACCAAATCCAAAGGTATTTGCAAGACATTTGCTCAAGGCTAAGCAGATGGTTAAATCAATGGCTTCCTGTTTCTTTCTGCACACCAAAGATGTTTTTCTGTGATAACGAATAGGTTTAGTGTTGTTTTGTTTCTCCCAAAATTTGATTGTGAGAAATTTACATTTAACGAGCGAAATCTGTCTCCATTTACTGACATCATCACAGCAACCAAAGCTGACAAATAAAGATGAATGACTTTCTCTTCACTTATATACAATTTGGATTTTGCGGCCCTGTAAACAAATAAAAACAGCATTATCTTGCCTCAAATGCAGCCAGTCACTGCTCTGGATCAGGTCAATGTGATTATATCTGCGTTTCAAGTATGTGACAGTCCACAAGGGTCCATGTGATGTAAATTTTGGGACACATGGACCCAATTTTTAGCAGTAATGTGCATGTGGGGAATATGTACACATAACCTACTGCACATGTGTACTAAAGAGTCCTCAAAGCAGATTCCTATAGACCAGGAAAGTATAATAACAACCATGTGTCTGTGGTGTCCACAGCTATCCATGTGTGCATCCCTGCAGGAATATGATCAAGATTTCTCTGGGCTGACAGTAATTTATTTTCAGTCCCCTCAAGAGAGGGACCACTGTCATTAGTGACATCTCCCATCATCCCACAGACAACCGGTAATACTTAAAGAAGTGATGGTGGTAAAGTTTAAGCAACTGCGGTGAAAGAGGAAAGAAGCTCATCATGAATCCCAAGACTAGGGGGACAGAAAACTTTCTTTCCACTTTTTGAAAGAGCCACAACAAACAGACTAGCATCCAGGAAATGAAACAAGAACACAAAGAAGAAATTTTCACCTTTATGCATCACACATTCAGTTTGGACTTTGTGTGCAAGAGCTTGTAAAAGTCTCAGTAAAGCTACAGAGATGTGCGATTTTTTCCTGTGTTCATCAACCGGCATGACAACTTTCACATTACATATAATCACTTGATCATTATTGACTACAGTGGCTTCAAGTAATTTAGTTTGCATGGAAAATTATAGTACTTAAGCTTCTGCTGTTACCATAGTTACATTAGCCACAACAACAATAACAACGTGCAGTTGCCTTCTTTTGTTTACGAGTGTCTCTGGCAAGACCAGCAAATGCAAAATGAGTGAGTTCTGGAAGAGTTTAATAGATTTCTGTGGCTGATAAAAGGACAGTTTATGAAACAAGACAGTTTATATGCTAATAATCATCACAGTTATGAGTTCCATGTGCTGTGGATTGATGATGTGCAGCGCAGCAGTTTGACAACACAGCAATCTCAGTTTACATCGGAATAGCGCTCAAAATCTTTATCACCTTGCTCGACATAGTAATTACCAGGTGTCATTTTAACACTCATGAGTCATGGTGAGTGTCGCTTATGAGCTGCAGCCAGCCTCCTGCTCTGATTACGGCTCTCCACAGCCAGACCCATGAGTGACCTCTAGATTTTAAGGTTATCGGGGAAGCAAAATGTAATTCTGTGTGCAGCCGTTATTAGTCGAGAGGTGACAAAGTGGTCTAAACAGAGGACAAGACAGAATGCAACACACATAACCAGGGAACCCAGAGTGACAGAGCGAGGAGTAGAAAGGAGACGGCAATAAAGTTTGGGATAAAGATGTGACTCAACTGTAAATTAAGGAGTTGTGTGTGCAGTGACTGGTTGTGAACATGTTCTCTTTATCACACGCTTGCCTAGTTTACATTTAAGAGCCCATGGAGGAGTTAACATTTATGAGGTGTTTATGAAAGACAGATGCACTTTTTGGAAAAGTTGGAGTGTCATTGGCATGATAAAATTATTTGAAGGCTGTTTTCAAAGGCTTCCCATTGTGCATTGATGCAGTATGTACATTCTTGCAAATTGGAATGGAATAATTTGACCTGCTAGCAGATACACTACTTTTATTTTTACCATTAGATCAATGCTACCCTCATGTCTGTTGTCCATGCAGACAGTTAGATTTGGCACGAAGATAAGGAACGGGGAAATAGCAAGCCAGTGAAAACATATCAGCCAGCACTTCTATATCTCAAGTTAACCCAATCTATCTTTTTGATGAATCTTTTGTTTCTAAAAATATTGATGTGTTAAAATTAATGCTGGATGGTGATGAGAAGACTCCAAGAATCCCATCCACCCAGCCAACAGATAACCAATTGCAAAACTGGAATGTTTGTGTTTTAGCTGGACCCAAAAGCAGACACTGAGGCTGGAGTACGAATTAAGGGGTCTACTGGGGACACGGGGAATGAGTGAAGGCTGGCTGGCAGAGAGAGGGAGAGTCTATGTGAGCTGGAGGAGACTTGAGCAGAGGATGCAGTCTTGAATGTAGAAATCCTGTCTCCAGAAGAGTGGCATGAAGAGGCAGTGAGCATGAGTGGTCCCGGACAAAGAGAGGCCAGTTGGTGGCAAGCAAACGACACAAGTAAGAGTTGGCCAACACAATGCCATGCATGGTTTGCTGACAATCTGGTGTAGAGTGACTGGAGAAACAGTGTGGAGGGTGATGAGTGGAGGTGCAGGTGAGGAGGCAGGTAAAAGGATGATATGCTCACAGCAGGGACAGAGCAAAGAGGGGACACAAAACTTGCCATCGTCATGGCAGCCACTGTGACAAAACTCTCTAAAATCCACTTGATTTACATAATTAGTGAGCCGTGATGCAAGAAAGACTTCTAAATATATTTTTTCCTACTTCTTTCCCCCGGCTTCCAGTCTGCATACTATTTCACCTGCAGACATTTACTCAAATTGACATCTAGGGAGTTCGGATCCCCCATGCTGCCCAAAATTTGTGACCACATGATCTGTCCTCACTACAAGCGCATTGACTGCTCATGCAGAAGACAACTAGTGCTTAAGACAAATGTTTGTAATGAGGAAAAGACTGAACAAGGAGCTTTTCGGCCATCCACACCTTCATAATTCATCATTAAGAGTTGTAAATAAAGTAGCTGCTTCAGAACTTTCAAGGTGCTTTGATTTATGCATGGTTTCCATTGATCACACAGTAGGAAGATCTAAATTCTCTAGAAATCTCGTGCTGTATTCACTGACCAGGTGCTTCAGTCCCATCTGTAAGTCGCTGCTAAACTGCCCTGTGTGTTTTTGTGTGTTCGACATGAGGAGCAATGCTTTGTCTGCTGATGGGCTTATGGACATGTAAGGCATTATGTGGCCAATATACACAGTTTTAATTTTGTAATACTGATGCTTTCATCTAACTCTAGGCCAGAAAATGAAGAAAGCACCTTTCAGAACATGCCTGTAATAGCTTGTGATAAATAATTTAACCACCCTCTCTTAGCTTACATCCTAAAGGACACTCAACCAGCAAAACATATGGAAAAATGCTGCTTCCGGATGCTCTACGATCCTAAAGGGTAGTATGTATGTTTGGTAACATTCAAAAGAAACAGTTGCATATAACCAACCCCTTGTGTTAGTAATACAGAGAGAAAAGCACAACCTGGCAACATGAATATGGAGCCTCATCCATATCTCTTCACCTCGTTCCTCAGCTGCCTGTAAATGGACTGATTCATTGGTGTCTTGCTGACCTGAGCAATAAAGAAGGCACGAGGAGAAGCAAAGTGAGGGCACAACATGTTGCCAAAGCGCTGCTGAGGTGAGTCTATCAGTGACACTGGGTCCAATGCCAGCAGAACACAGCATCCCGAATCTGAAATACAGCACGGTGGCATTTTACAGAATAATGCCAACACTGGCATATCTTTCGTCTGGGTTTTTAGGGGGCGTTGGTGGTGACTGGCAACGAGGGGACAAGTGTCAGCAGCCTGCCATTCCCCGAGGAGGCTCAAAGAACAGCAGTGTAGATAAACGAGAAGATAGAAAAGTGCTGTCAATCTTTAGTTCAGAACAACCTGTGACTGCGTGTTTGCATAATTATTCACAAACTGAATTTTTTGGTCCCTTTCAGACATAAAGGTCAAAGCGAGCTGTGCCTGTTCAAACCACAAATGATGTTAAAAAGAACAGGAACCTTGCTGATATGCCACAGTCCCCTACAATATGATAATTTGCCACTTTCAGTTCTAATCTTTATTCAAATCAATTCTTAGAAGGCTCTCAGTGAAAGATCAGCTGTTCATGTGTGTGTGTCTTGGTCTGTATGTCGCCGTGTATGAACAGGTGCAGGGGTTTCATAGGGTTGACAGCATTCATTCAGGCTGAGGAAAAAGACTTCAAGGGCACTGCCGGTGCAGAAAAGGGCAACCTTTTGTTTTCCTCCTTTTCATATATGCTCAGATATGCACACACACTCACACAATAGGTCCAAGATCACACACACTGCTGCTTGAAAGATCACACAGGCAATCAGAGAAGTGACTTTGAAGACTGAAATCATGATCACAAGTGAAATTCTTTTAGGAAAAAAACTGTAGAAGAAGAGCCATTAAGTGTTGGACTTGCTCATCAGCTACATGAATAAAAAAAAATCTCCTTTTGCTGCTACTGATTGCAATGTAGGTGCAAAATCTGAGCAATCAGTCCAAGAGGCACAATAACAAAGTCTGCTGAGTAATTTGCTCTCAAATCACAGCTGAAACAATCATGTCATACTTGTGAAGCCGATGACGAGACTGTTTGGACTTTCTGAAGCTATTAGCGGTCGAAAGATTTAAAGTCTAAACATCCTGTCTAAGCCCTCAGCTGAAGATAGAAAATATTCTATGCCAAGTATTTCTGACCTCCAGTGACATGAACCAAACAGCCCGGATGTGTTCTCTCCATTGATCCTCCAGCTGTCTCAAGCGAGTGTTTAACAGCTGTAACACACCAAAACAATCAGTTACACAACAGCAACCAGTGTTTTTTAGTTAGAACATGGTGATTAGACGTCCCCAAATGAGATGTGAAATATTCCTGTCATGTAAATGGATTATTTCATATTCTACAGATGGATCTAAGGGTTGTGCCTTCTTGTGAATTGTAATGTCCTCATCCATGTTCAATCTCAGTTGCCCCGTGGGAGAACATAATATCTCTGGTCCCATTCAAAATTAAATTTCTCATGATCATTGACCGTCAGTCACATTCTTAGTATTTTCAGTTTTCTCTCATGTTTACATGTGCATAACTGAAGCTGGGGATCTTGAAAGTGCTCAGGAGCCAGAGTGCTACTTTGTTAAGATGCTAATCCGCAAAACTTTTTCCTTCACTGGATTTTTATTCTCCCTTATCACCATCCTCTTGGAGAGAAGTATAATCCACGAAAGGCATGCATGAATACAAGTAGGCTATTGAACTTAAGTGTATGTACTTCTTCTTTGCTTCAGTATTCTTTTAACTTATACTCAACAGGCATAGTTTACTAGATTATTAAGATAACACTGTATGTGAAAAGACCTGATAAAACTATAAAATGGAAAGATTGATAAGGATTAAACCATTGATTTTGAACCTTTAGATTTATGATCATTCACAATAAAACCACTCTGATGAATGCTTAGCAGCTCTCTTGTCTATATGTTTGTGTCATTAAAATGATTAAAATAGTAACTGAGATTTGAGAAAAGCTGTCATCCGTCACATACAGCACACCTCTTCACACATTCTTGACTGATGTGAGACAGAACTACAGCATCATCAGGAAATTTTACAACACTATGATTGTATATTTAATATGACAATTATCTGTATATAGATAAACATGACTGGCACTCTTTAGCCATGCTAGTTATACTGTGAGACTGTATGTGGGCTAAATTATATACTAAAATATTACGAGTAGAATGTACAATGTATAATTAGAAACAATCATTGGTGTGGTTGTGTTGCAGTTTTAAACTAAAGCTGTGCTGTTAGTCATAAAAGTTATTACACTTCATCCTCTGGGGACCATTAATGCCTACGCTAAGTGTAATGACTTGATGCATTGGTTGTTGAGTTATTTCGGCAAAGAAGTAAAGTCAGAAGATCACCAGCATGAGTCAGATTAATTCTCTGAGGACCATGAACTTCTCAAGAAAATTTCACAGCAGCCTGCCCTGTAGCTGTCAAGATATTTTAGTCAAAAACAAAGTGAAGTATGGACAGTCCAACACTGACATCCCTGGAGCCACACCGGTGCTAGCAAGGCTAAAAATAAAGGAGGAAGGACAAAACCCTGCTGCAGGCCAGTAGACGTACAAAAGGGATTCATGCTAAAATATTTATACGTACTGTCTGAGCTCTGTTGACGGGGATTCTGACAATCCATGTGATGAGTTGATGGAATCAAGAAAAGGGCTTTTCGAATTGCAATCTACTTTTACCGAGAGCCCTAAAATTCCTTATCAAGTTAATTCAACACCTTTCTGAAACACTCAACAAAAACGAAATCTGAAAGCTTCAAAGTCAGAATTAATTGCAGGGCTGCTCTATTAAAAATGGTTGCAGGTGTTCGCGCCTCTTGTATCTCCTTGAGTGTCAGAAAAAGCCTGAACCCTCATCAGCAGCCGGATGGACAATGAGACGCTGCTATTATACAGCCCGGTAGTCTCTGATCACAGATGTCGACTTAATGACCATGTGAGTGTGTAAATGCTAGCATTTACCCACTTAAATGTGTGTTCTGCATGTACTGAGCTGAAAAAGAGAGAACACAAGCTCACTATGTGTTCTTTGGTGTTGCTGCTTTTCACATTTAAAAATCATGTGTGCTCTGGTTAGGGAACAAGTAATTATTAGCTGACTCTGTGAGGGTCATCCAGGTCATGATCATTTTAGATGCTCAAGAAGGCAATTGGACTTCTTACTGGTTCTTGAAGATGTTTCACTTGGTATCCAAGACTAACTGACTGGTGGGGAGACCCAGGTATTTTTTAAAGACCACCTGTCATGTCAGCGACCTGAAACTCACATGAATCAAGGCTTGTTAAGGACCCAAAACTCAAAAAACTCAAGATATGAATATTAGTGAGACTGCCTGGGGAGGGTTGTCAGGACTGAATAATAGGTGCCTGATAAGTGGTGTTGCATATATGGAATTTCTCAGCTTGTGCTTTGTTGTGTTGTTCTTTGGGTGAACCAGTTTAAGTCTGAGAGTCTTGGTTGGTCTGAAGTGCACACGGGTGTTGTTATGTTCGTAGACAATCCTTCTATAGCCCCATATGTAATTACAATGTTTTTATGCCCATTGTTCTTTTCTTCTTTGTTTGATGTTGTGTGTTTTTCCACAAAAATAAGTTCAGTTGCCTTCTACTTAAGTACCTAGGATGTGTAAAGATATGTATTCAAGGAATTAATGCAAGAAATGGAAGTCCTTGTAATGTTTGAGTTTATCCTGAGGAACGAGTAGCACAGCTGACCCACCGCACATTCTGAGTAAACTCTGTCTGCAGGTGTCTGTTTGCCTTGGCTCCTTCCTCCTAGCTTATCACTGTAAAGTAGACATGCTCAAATGCACACACAGAAACACACACACACACACACACACACACACACACACACACACACACACACACACACACACACACACACACACACACACACACACACACACACACACACACACACACACACACACACACACACACACACACACACACACACACACACACACACACACACACAGTTACCAAGTCCCTGTCAGGATGCCAGTAAGTTCTTCCCAGTCTCAGCTCATCAGAGTCGGGGTCACCAAGAGTGGCACTGTTCAACGGGCAGATGGTGCCACTCGATCGCTTCCCCTCCAGGAGCTTTGATAAGAGAGAGCCCAGATTGAGACGATCACTTGGATTTGTGTCTGCTGTCTGCCAGCGAATATATCCAAAATACAGCAAAATATGTAAATGTACGATGAGCTAAAGTTAAACTCTGCAGACAGATTTTTTTAAACATTATCCTGAAGCAGACACATAAAAGTGAGAAATGAGGGACAGCAATTGAAAAGATAAGGCTAATGACAATACTTGTACAACTAACTGTACTTGTCGAACTAATGACTTTCCAATCAGCCTCAGTTGTTCTTCATGTTTACCTTTATTTAGGAAAAGCTAGTATGCTAACATTCCAGATTTAGATGGTGACAAACATTGCCCTCTTCTAACTTCTCAGTTCGTATATAGTCGATTGTTCCTGTGTCGTAGTTGCTTTCACCTGGGATGTGAGCAGAGGAGGCGAGGAAGAGACACAAGGAGAGAGGAGTCGTGGCAACAGCAGTTATTTTAAAGTGTCATCAATTAAATATGATGTGGGGCATAGCTGTATCTGTCCACTGTTTTATTATTGCCTGTACCACTGTATTTTAGGATCCCTGACAGATCATTACAGTGTTCATGACAACTTACAGCATATATTTATTTTTAAGTCAACTGACAATGCAACAAAATGTCACATGAAGGTACAGATGTCCTATTTTTTTTATTTTACATGCACAAATATGCTGTGAAGTATAAATACACCTGCATATCCTTGCTCATACCTCCTCCAGAAAGCCTACTCTCTGATCAACATACGTTTTAGAGGTTGAGTCCATCGAGATGGCATGCTAAGATTGATTTCCTGATCACAGGCAGGAGGACCAAAGAGGCAAGGTGGCACGAAATAGAGAAATGAGATCAGCTTACTACTATCAGTAAGTTAACATTGTCATTTTGAGTGCGTGGATATACTGATGTCAGCATTTAGCTCATGTAGGCCTAAGTGAGGCTAGACAAGACTAATATGATTTAAAAAAATAATTTCCTGAGGCATCCATCCATCCATTCATGCAACGGGGACAGACAACAATGTCAGGAGATGAAGTAGGTCATTTTAGACGTCCCTCTCCCAGCAACATTTTCCAGCTTCTCCTGTTGGATCCCAAAGCATTCCCATGGCAGACGAGATATGTAATCCCTCCAGCAAATTCTAGGTCTACCACCCAGTTCGGTGTGCCTTGAAAACCTCAGAAAAACAATGCCAAGGAGGTATGCTAATCAGATGCCCAAACCACCTCAGTTAGCTTGTTTTTGACATGAATTCTGCTCCAAGCTCCCTCCAGATGTCTGAGTCTTTCACACTAAGGCTCCAGCCACCCAACATGGAAACCCATTTTGGTTCTTCAAAGTCACAATCTCATTGATTCGGTGACTAACCAGAGCTCATAACCATAGGTAAGGTTTGGAAAGTAGACACACTAGGAACCCAAGATCTTTGCCTTCCAGCTCAGCTCCTTCTTCATTCCAATGGTTTATTACAATACCCACATTACTGCTGACATTGCCAGAATCCATCTCTACATCTCATGGCCCATTTTCCGTCACTCATGATAAGAAATTCCAAGATACTTAAATTTGCTTGGGGCAGCAACTTATCCCCAACCCACAGGGAGGGATCCACTGATTTCTGGAAGAGAACCATTGCCTCAGAATAGGTGGTGCTGATAGTCATCCCAAATGCATTGCACCTGGCTGCAAAACACCCTAGTGGTAAGTGAAGGTCACAGCTTAATACAACCAACAAAATCACATCAGCTGTAAAAAAATAAAAAAAAATAATAATAAAAATAGAGATGTATCTGTTAGGTCCATAAACTGGACACAGTGTTCAAACTGAATGCGTCTTGAGATCCAAAAAGGATTGGAGACCCCGGGCAGCCTTGGCATGGTCCAAACATTCAGTGGAAGCATGTTTGACTTTGTTCCGGGAATATGAACTTTAAGCAGAATGTCATTATAGGGTTTCGAAATGTTACTCAAACACGAAACAAATAGTGTCTTTATTGCACAGTGCCCATCTTCATCATACTAAGGGAACATTTCACTCAGTCCAATGTTGCATCTCACCAATAGTTTTCAGACAACAAGGGTTATCTGTGGCACAGAGGAATAAAATTTAGCCGTATCTGGTTACACGGAAAATACAAGAATAAAAAGACTGTCACTTGACTTGTACTTAAAGTATAAAGGTCTGACCAGCACATGCTAAGTGAGGTGCTGTGCATCTGCAGACGATGTCTTTCTAATGGAAACATGGATGACTGAATGAATAAATGCAGCCATGTATCATGTGTCTCTCAGCTTTCCCTTTACTTACATTAACTTGTCAATACTTTCTTGGCTTACTATCCCTCTCTCCGGTGATTACCTAGTGCACCGAATGCACAGCTACATGGGATGATTCAGCATCATGGCTCTCATCCGTAGGACAAATTATTTAAGCAGCAGCTATGCAAATCACCTGCTTCCCCCCTTTCAAGCCTCCCTGACTGTTGATGGCTTCCTGGAGCCGTGGGAGGATCAGAGGAACAGATGTCACTTATTCATGAAGTCTCTGTGTCACAGTGGCTCTCCGGTATTGGATTGAGATTACCCGATGCATCCGTTTAATAGCCGTACCTTTCCTTTTAAATGTCACTTTGACCGTTTGGATGCTTTAACATAAAAAAGATTCCTTTGACATTTAGGGATATCAGATGTAACAGATGGGGAAACACGTCTTCTTGCTTCTGTAGTGTACCTGGACATGTAAATGCACAGCATATACTGTAGTATGGCGTTTCCCTGGGAACATGAGATGAACAGGTGCAGTCGCCTCATGCAGGGATCCCCAAACACCATAGCTGTCCATCACCTGAGTGAGGATGTAGCTGGAGGGCTTTTCCTGTCTCCATATAGAAATACATGCCCTATTTTAAAGGAAAGAGAGAAAGGAATTCAAAAATGTACCCTACAAGTCAAAAGTTTGGACACACTTTCTCATTCAATGTTTTTTATTTGACTATATTATACATTGTAGATTAATGCTGAAGACATCAAAATTATACAACAATACATATAGAATTATGTTGTAAACAAAAACGTGTTAATCTTCAGTATTAATCTACAATGTAGAAAATAATACAAATAAATAAACCATTGAATGAGAAGGTGTGTCCAAAGTTTTGACAGGTAGTGTATATTTATTTGTTTTCCCTCCCATTCATCTCCACTAGTGCTCTTTGTTTGTTTCACCTCAGTCTTCACCCTCTTATCAGTCCTGTTAAACATCCTTTGTATGAGGTTTTGAAAACACTGCACTTTATAAATGGAAGACACTTAAATGTATGTTAATGATCATACTGAATGAGTCAACAGGGACACTTCTTTTAAATGCAGAATAAATTAAACCCTCTCCTCTTTGTCTGTATTGTATAATGCAATTGTAATCAACACATAATATCTCATTGATGCAACTTTTAAACAAGTGTGGATATATATAGAAGCAAAAGAGACAAAAGGTGGCCATTGCCAATGGTTTGCTGAACAGTAACGCGGCCCTTGTTTACAACATGTAGCTGCATCAAGGAGCTGCAACCTTTTATCATTTCGAGTTTGCATGAATTTGCATTCATGACAATGCTAAGATATTCCCCATCTTTAGATTTCATCTGTTTTAGTCGTTTTGCACCGTGTTCTTTCGAATGCTTTTGAAAAGACTTTTTGCAGGGTTTTGACTATATCATCTTGGTAAGCTATATTATATTAACCTTTATTTGAACTCAGAATACCCTTAGGTAATGAGGCCTTATTTTCAATGTAGCAAGTAAGGTGAGCACATCCTTGTACAATGCCCTTCAAAGTCAGGTTATTTGGATATACTAGTATACATATATATATATATATATATATATATATATATATATATATATATATATATATATATATATATATATATATATATATATATATATATATATATATATACAGCAGCATCTCTTCTCACTATTTCGAAGCTGACAAGTAGAGTATTTCCTCCTACGAACAACAAAAAACAACTTTTCAAAAATTATATTGAAAATACAGGTCCCAAATTATAAACGTAACACAGCAAAAGTGAATACAAGGGTGATCACACTTAGCACAGACAAGTTAGAAAACTTAAGCTAACTGTAAGAAAACTGAGCAACCCAATCTTTGTGAGACTTCACAAAGATTGGATTGTGAACTAATCTAAAAAACCAAACAAAAGAACACAATGGTTACGACAGAAGTCACGAAGTATTGATCAACCCATGGTACCACTAATCAGAGCTCCAGTGGCTTTCCTCCATAAACAATACCACAGATAGCGCACTACTTGACCAATGTAGATCTCAAAAACTGAGGGGAAGTTCCTCAGACTTGGCACAGAGGTCATCAATGGGAATCAGACTTTCGTGATAGCTCAAATAGCGTTATGGACGTTGCATAATGTTAGACTCCATGCATGGCATCCAAGAAAAAAACACCCATGCTTATTCTTAGGCACAAAACTGCTGGACCAAACTGTGCTAAAGAATATGAAAAAAAACCTGATTAATATTGGGAGCACAGTCTTTGGTCAGATGAGACCAAGATAAATTTGTTTGGCTCACATGGTGTTGTGCCTGTTTTCTGTAAATCTGGCTAGGACTGCCACAGTGAACGAATAGTCCTGACAGTGTAGCACTGAGGTGGAAGTAGGAAGAGAAGAGGCTGAATGAATGAAAACGTGAAATGACATTCATAGATAGCATCATTAATGGCTGTGGATATACCAGATTACTGGCTAGCAGGATGACTACCTGCAGAGGTTTGACAGAGGAGACAGGAAGTAAAATATTAGGCAGTTAAAAAACAAGTACATTTCCATAAGGATAGAGATGAGTCAAGCTTGAGATTGTTTTGCATGTTTTTCCAGGTAAGGCTCGTGCTCAACATGACTAATATGTGGCTGAGGACATCTGAATGTGTGTCTCTACACAGTAAGAGACCTTGTGGAAATTGCCATTCATGCTGCCCTAGTCAAGGCTACAGAATCGTCCTCTTGCACACAACAACAACAATCAAATCTGTCCTCTACATCAACATCCCAGTGTGATGGCTGCTCTTGATTATTCTGCAACTCATTAACATAACTGAAGAAACAACTTTGCCCCTACACACAGGAATGCATGTTCATTTCAAGCACACAGACACACACAAAACATCTACTAACAAATTCACCACCAGCTCTTCATAAGTCACCCTCAAAACCGCAGCAGTTTTCCCTCTTTCTTAGTCTCTGAAGAGAAAAATAACAAGAATAATTTGCAGAATAGCTGTGATAGTGACACATTCCCAAAAGCTGATTAAGGCACAATGTTTTTTCCATTGCATACTTTTCTGTAGATGACTCACTCTCTCACATACTTGCCTTTTCTCTTACACAAACCACTCACACCACACACATGCACTGGTGTCCCTTCATTTTTGATTCAGATAATGCATGATGTGGAGGAGGATGAGACAAAATTCTCTTGTGGCACTTTTTTTTTGTCTGACTGAAAGATGTGAAGGTATCCGGAGAGATAAGACGATGGGAGAAATGCAGAGAGACCAACAACAGGGTTTTCATTTATTATCCTTTCATCAGAGACTGCTCCTCCTGCTGTCAAATGAGTTGCACTCTGGTTTCTCTGCGTGTTTGGGAGTGTGTGTGTTTGTGTGTCTGTGTGTGTGTGTGTGTGTGTGTCTGTGTGTGTGTGTGTGTTCATGGGTCCAGGGTGTCGCTGATTCATCTTTTTATTTATTAACACGTCTTTTAGGATAACAGTGTCTTTTGTTGCGACAGATTCTGATTCAATGTTTTCCCGTTAGAAAATTCCATTAATGTTGAATTTTCTATTTTTGCCTCCCTCCTAGAAACATGCTGTGGAGGTGGTGAGCATCTGTTATTCACACAATGACCAAGACTTGGGTGGTATACTTTAATGATGCAAAGGCAGTAAATAAACTATTTTTCAAGTCGCCTAAATAATTCTAACCATAGCCGTACTTTCTTAAATTCGCCTGCCAGCAAGGTGCAATGTGATTACACTAACTGGTGTTAATTTGAAATGTATATTCCCCTTTGATTTTAAAAGCCTGTGCTTGCAGTAGGGCACCACTTGAGATTTAGAAAGAATTAGATTAGGCTCTTGTTACAAGTGGTGTCATGCAGTTTGCAGACACTGATTTACTTCGAGGTGACTGATTTGTGCCAGAATTTTCAGTTTCTGTATTTGAAGCCAGTCACTTTACTGTTCACTATATATTTAGTAATCACATTAATATGTAGGCCTACTACTAGGCATGTCTGCTAGTGTGAACTTCGTTTGGTGTTTTTACTGTGTTGACTGTGAGCGTCACATTTTTAGCCTTGCTAGTGGTCCGGCTAGACAAATGGACAATTATTGAATGCTGATCCAATTAAATCTTTTACAGTTTTATTTGCCTCTGGGGGATGAATCCTAGTGATTTTAGCAATCCGATTTTTTCTCTAGCACCCCCTTGGTGTTTACATTTGAGGATTTGAGTGCAATATCTCAAAAGCTATTGAGCATTTTGTTGGGAAATTTGGTTTATACAGTATTGCTTCCCTCAGGATAAATTGTAATTCTCAAAGTGTCACTGTAACTGACAAAAGACCAACCAGCATAGATGTGGACCCTTGTTTTAGATTCTTAATGCCGATACATGGATATCCATCCATTTTTTTCCCTTATCTGAGGTTGGGTTCGCTGTGGCAGCAGGCTAAGAAGGGGATTCCAACATTTTTCAGCTCCTCCTGAGGGATCCCAAGGAGTTTCCAGGCAAGATGAAATGTGTGATCCCTGCAGCAGGTTCTGGGTCTGCCCTGGGGTCTCCTCTCAATTGGATGTGCTCAGAAAACCTCCAATGAAGACATTTGGGAAGCATCTAAATGAGATGCCTGAAATCCCTCAGCTGGCTTCTTTTGATATTTTAAGGGTAAAGCACTTGCAAAAATTGACATCTTGTGTTAAAATTCTAATACATATTAGAACAATGTTACGGTTACCAACAGCTGCAGTATCTTCCTATTATTAATTATTGGTGTTCCAGTAAGATATTTTAATATAAAATTTATTTCACTAAAGAATTATCCCTCCTCACACACAAACAAACTCATTGTTAATCAGAAACAGAGAGGCAACAGAACTTCTCCCTGCATTGAGCACAGAACGTCTTCACAGCTAGAAAATTCTCTACATTACCAGTCATTTTATGGGTATTTCCTACACTGAGCTGAGCTGTACCACCATTAGCCCCTTTATTCTTAGTCCACCTTGCAGTTTCTAAGAGAAAACTGATAGTAACCTGAATTGATCTCTTTTCTAGCTACATATCTCCAACCAAAGATGAACAAGGAAACATAGAGGATTTCTCCACCTTGGCACTAGCCCTGTAGTATTCTAAACATCCCTTCTGAACCATGGCCTTCCTCCCCTCTGCTTAGGTCCAGATGTGCTGCTCTGTTTGTAGCTGTCGCCCCATCTACAAACCTCCACTGGAGGCCAGCCAACCTTTTCTTAATGAGTAGTTTATACAAGGACCACCAGCATCCTTTAGGAGAAAGGTCTGGACCAAAAAATTCAGTTCAACCCAACTTTCAAACCTGCCAGAGACTGTAGTTCTGACACTTCAACACAACTGCAGAACAGCTGTTTAGTAGATACCCTTTGTCTTCTGTCTCTCTTCGACAGCAGCAACACTGAAGCAGGGGAATATGTGCTCACAATCATCATCCCATAGGTCAAACAGAGCACCATTCTCATCAAACACCAATAAAGAACTGCAGCTATAGCAGACCTAAAGTTTGCAGTTAGTTGATAGTCAGGCTAAATGCTGTTTTTAAGGTAGACACCTCATCAAAGTGAATAAAAAATACTAAATGAGTGGAACCAGTAGTAAACTTGTTTGACTGAAAGCGACATTGTGCAACCATTTTGCCTTAAAAACAGCTTCAAAATCATTTTGATGATACACTGACTTACAATGAAGAAAACTGCCTTTTTAATTTCCAGTCCAACCCTGTAATTCCTATTTTTTCATTATGTAACTTGGGTTACTGGTTTAGTAGTATGAGCTACTGCTGAAAATGCATAACACTTTACATCACTGCGTCAGCATCTATGGGTCTAGCTATAAGTAAACGCTATCTCAGTATTATCTGTACCGACATTGTGGAGAAGGCGAAGAGACCAAAAAGGATGTTGTCAGAGGAAGCTAAGAAGAGAAAAAGAGGGACATATATTTAGTTAGTGGCAAGAGCTTCAGGAAATAAAAGGCTGCAAGACTGGTAATTTCATTGCTGTTTGTGATGGTGATTCAATATCCTGAAGTTCAGAGGGTGTAAAGTACACTAACACTGTGTAAACTAGCAAGTGTAATTTTGCTAAAGCACACTAAGAACACTAAGTTCCCTGTTGCCGAGGACATTTAAATTACTTGATTGTGTTGATGTGATGACTTTGTGTTTGCTGAAGGAACAGTTAATAAGCTGGTTTCCTGCTTGAAATAAGAGCTCAACAGAATTTAAAGAGTCCATGTTCTGCTGCTTGGGGTTTTCCTTATACATTATACAGTTTTTTTCTGTAATGTTAAAAGCCACAAACTCCAAAACACTGCTCCTCACCTTATGGAAAGTCCTCGTTTGAAGTTCACACGATTCTTCCATCACTTATCAATGGCACCATATAATGGATTTGCATCATGCCTGCTTAATGGATACTTTGGCACACCTTCAACCAAAGAATAAGCAGCTGCATGGCATACCACCATTATTTCCTGGGGAACATCCCTAGGTTCATAGCTGACCAATCAGAACAGACTGGGCCTTAAAGAGACAGGAGCTCAAACAAAGCTTTTTTAAACAGACGGTGAGAATAAGTGATGCAGCGTTGCATAGTATAAGAAAAATATTGTTATTTGAACATTAAAACATGTAAACACATTCAAGTTGACTCCATGAATGCAATCATGAGACTGTAAATGTGCATAATATTAGTTCTTTAATGCACCAGAAACCTGTGATCACCATTTGTGGCTAGAGAGACTTTTACATAGTGTTGGTTTAAGGTGAAAAGCTGCAAATGACAGCTATATGGAAACATTTATTGTAACTTGGGTATGCAAGAAAATCCCCATGTTCGGTTATTCACTTTGAGGGGCTTTTAGGAAAAAAAGTTGCAACAAGGTAAAGCACTTCTTAAGTGCGAAAAGAAATAATGAAACACTCCGACACGAGCAGTAAAAGGTGTTCATGTCTTGTGTGACATTTTACTCATTCTTACTAGCATAGCAGATAAAGTTTTTTACTGTCGAAAGAAAACCTTTAACTGATGTGACACAAAGATGCGGTGAGATATTTGTTCTTCTGTGCGTTCCTATTAGCTGCAACGGTGAGTGAACTAGTGCTGTGAGTTGATTAAAGTGAACACATTAAGTCTTCATGTTCTGCCTTTCAGGTTACACCTGCTTACTTCAATTAGAGTGTAATCTAACAAAGAAATGCAGACAGGTGTGCTGAAGATGCAGGGAAAGTGAGACAAAGGAAATGAACATAGAGAAAAACCAGACGAAATTATCGACATATAGGAGGGAGTGGAGGGAAAATATAAATGGGGTAAGATTTTCAATAGAAAAGGATTAGATAAATGATGATAAATGACAAATGATTCAGAAGAAATGCAGACAAGCAGATTGGACAAAAGGTAGCAGGAAATAAGAAAAGCTAACAGGAGGATCAACTGAGTCAGAATAATATTTTTCATAAACGAGAAGGCAAATGGCTCTCTAAGGTCAGGCACAGGCCACAGTTAAAGCACAGCCATTTGTCTGAGTGAGCCTGGTGGGCTGATGATGTTGCAGGGCAGGAAAACACAGCTGCAGCAACAACTCTGAGCCTCATCTCTAGTAGAAGACATCGCCATGAGGAAATGATCTTCTGCCGTGGAGTTTCATGTAGTGATGGTGAATGAATGTGGCGGCTGCCTGGCAACATGATCAACTTACTACAATAATGCAGTCACCCCATCCAATAAAAAAAGAGAGGACAAATTAAAAGACATAAATCAGTCAGAACTAGATAAATCAATGCCCCTTGGTTCAGCTCTGTGTTTATGGCATGATGTGTGTACTTTGTGTGTGTGTGTGTCCTTATTATATGTGTGCGTTTTAGTGCTTCGCCTGTGCACACTTTCCTTCATGACAGGTATGGGATTGAGTGCTGCAAATGAGACGGGATGTTTTTCCGTTACGTGTCTCTCCGGAGAGTGGTGCACATGCTGCTTCAGCATCGCTTCAATCAATTTGTCACTATAGTGTGAGGAATCTGATTAATCTCCATAAGGGAGGAATTCATTTAAAAATAAAGTGTGACTGGTGGAAAATGTGGGACTCCACAAATCGTTATGTATTCTCCAGAAAAATCTCACAAGGTGAACGTTTTTGGTGGGACAAATCTCAGCTGTTTTACAAGATGAACAGAACAAAAATTACTTTCCTTATTCATGAATTGTTCAGTATATGCATTCATACACCTCTACAGTATTTCAGTTCTTTTTGTGGTCAAAGTGGGTTAAAGTAAATATGCAAGAAGAAACAGAGGAGTGAACAAAAGGTAAAAAGTTTAAGATTGAGTAAATCACAGAGAAGATGGGAGCTTTAGGTGTATTTTTATTTTGCTGATTTAATTCTCTTCAAAGAATGCCCTCTGTGCAGCAGTCTAATCTCATCTCTCCTCGTGATGTGATGAAACAAATTGAGTGTGAAAACGTATCAGATTTGGAGGGAGCTGAAACAGCACAGCTGAGTGAGCTTAAACTGACTGACTCACTGCTCTGTGTCACTGATATTATTACTGTCTCTCTCACACACAAATTAAAACCAGACACCTGGGGTCTTATAAGTGTCAAGTATCTCATTTCATGAACAGGGAGACAGGGTGGTAGGTATAAGGGCTAAAAACGCTGACTCATACTTTTGTGTAGTGGAAGAAGGACTGCATAATCTTACCCTTAAACATCATTTTTACAGCTTTGCCATTGTTCAGTGTTGGGTTGGTGTCCGTATGGAAATTGAATATATACGTAATTTTTGAACAAACATACCACAAATTCATAACCCTACTTACATTTAAAAGCAGAAATATTCCCACCAAAATGAATGAGAAGACCTATAATAAGCCCCACAGGGAAACTGTTTTATTCTCAAAATATAAAACTGAAGTACTTGTTCTGCAGAACAATGGCCTCAATGACTTACATTTTGCTAGAACAGCTGAATGAGTTAACTCTTGCAAGGGCAAGTTCCCCAAACTCAATGACAAACTGTCCATGACCTTTAAAACAAGACATAGAAGCATTTTCTTATATGACTTACCTATGAGACGGATCACATCAATTCACTGGCTTCCAAAACCAGAAGTTAAAACTTTCTTTGTTGTGACAAAGCTAAACTAAGTTATGTTTAGGCACAAAAGGCGTGGTTAGGTCTAGGTGGTTTAAGTTACAATGGATACTTAAAGTTTAGTTGACCTTGATGATTAAGACAACAATGTGGGTTAGGTTTAGAATAACTTTGGCATGGCTTAAAGTCCAAAGTTGTGTTGACCCTTAGATCCCAGCCACCCCAACGTCTTGCTGTTTTACAGTGACACTATGCATACATGTTGATTTCAGGCATTTGTTGTAATGATTCATTTTTCTTGGACAGTCACAGTTTGATAAAGGATAGTCTTCCATAGCCAGATGTATCTCCACAGTAATGGAGAATGGTCTGGCTGCAACTCAGTTTGTATTTCTTTAAATCAGTCACGTTTATCTCAGATGATGTTCAGCCCAAGATTGAGGGATGGTGCCTCAGCAAAATAATGGGAGAAATCTATTGTTGGAATATTTACATGCAGGATAGGGAACATTGTGCTACGGTGAGTGCAAAGGCTCAAATGCAGGGAAGAGATTACAGACACTGATAACGTTTTAGAATGCTTTTATTTACAACATATCACAAGAAATATAACAGAACAAAACCCCAATAAATGGAACCGGAAGTAACTAACCAGGACCTATGAAACGGAGGTAGCCCCTCTAGCGGGCTGACAGAATAATTACAAGAACTGAAGTTACACTGAAACCCACGTTGATAACACCAAGGTAGGAATCCTAAAATAATACAAAAAAACAGAACCAATACTCTCAGTAATCCTAAACCCGAAACAACTGTTTACAAACTATAATTATCTACCAGAGAATAACAACAACAGAGTTCAGGACGAGGAGGAAAGCTGGGCCCAGCCAGTCCAGGTAAGTGAATCCTCTTGCAGGTGTTTGGACCAGTGATGGAGCAGCTGGGGCAGAGGTATGACTACGAGGCGTCTCCACTAGGTTGTTATCCGCCTGGATGTTTATGGCGTCTCAAGTGGCGAGGTCTGGCTGACAGCAGGTGTTTCTTCCAGGAGATGCCAAGATGGAAAGGAGGTAGGAAACCAGGTGGAGGATCCAGGAGCAGAAACAGGCAGAAGTCGACACTAAACAAAGAAAACAGGATTACTGAGAGTACTGAAAACGGACGCACCGACATGAACTGAGCAGAGCACTAACTGTTCATTTTTCACAGTCCCACATCCAAGACAGAGTGGCGTCTGATTATAAACACAGCAGGAGCAGCTTGATTGCACGACTTCCACCTGCACACAATCACCCAATCACCAACTCAGAACACCTGCTGCAGCCTTCTACACCAACACACACCTGAGAGCAAGATAGAGAGAGAGCGAGAGAGGGGGAGAATAGAGCTGGAGGAGGAGAGAGCACTGTCATGAAACACTGTTATTAAAACTGCTAATTCACTGTAAGAACCAAGCAGGCCTTCCTTATTGCACAAATCTCCTTCAAAAACTTGAAATTTTCTGAAAACTTGAAATATTTCTGCTTGGAGGTTGTTGTTATGAAATTGATTACATGCAGTTAGCAGAAGGGGGCATGAAAGAGCACATTTGTCCTCAAAATCTACATCTGGTGAGTCAGAGTAGGTTGTGGAAAATACAGAACAAGTCCTTGGTGTTGTCTCCTGAACTAGGTCAAAAAATTATAGGCAGTCCACTCATGGTATCCCTGGAACAAGACCAACTGATATTTTCAAAATATGATTTAGAAGTAGAAGAATTCCTTTCAGATTCAAAACTCTGGTAACTGCAGTAGAAGAAAAATAAAAACAAAAATCAGCACCTCAAACCTTTGCCCAGCAACTGACTACACCATCTCTGAGATCCCCAAACACACATTGGATTACAGAATCTACTTGTTAATTTTTAATGGCAGGCATGGTGTAGTAATCTGGCTCAGCTGTCGTAGGAAAAGGAAAAGTTAGGGAGTGCAAGTGAGGCGTTTTATCAACATAGAATTTTTATTGCAAAGAACAGTGAGTCATTCTCTAACACTCTCCATGTGTATGAAGCTGAGCTAAGCATTTCGTCCAGATGGCAGATTACAAGCAAGGTCACACACACAGATAAACATGGTGGGTCTTAATGAAATCATTGTTCGCTGCTGGAAAATCAATGAGGGCATGCTTCTCTGTTTTGGTAGCCATGAAAAGAATTCTGAATTCTCTCAAACGTATTAACAACACCATGGCGAGTACTGAAAGCAACAGTAAAAGAGGTCACATTTCAGCTGAGGGAGGAAACCCGTGGCAGCTAATGGAAAATGAATAGCAATGGAACAGAAAGGCATTTTGGAAATGTATGTATTTCGCCTAAAGGCTAAAAGGGGATGTATGAGAACTGAGCAAATTCAAAGAGAGAAATGTCAACAAGTTACAGTTTGCACACAGTTTTGATGTGCAGTCACTAAACAGATAATATTAATGTTACTTTATGAATTTAGTATGTGGTAGTTCAACAGTACCGTGTCCATAAACAAGGAGAAACAATGTGGTCTGACCATTTTGCTCAATTGCCAACATGGCTATAAAGCATTGTTCTTCTATACATATGTTTCCGTAGTGTCACATTGGGTTGTTAGTGGTTATTGCACCTTAACCCTATGAACCCTTGGCTATTTTCAGTGTAGTTTTACTAGCTCTACATTTAATCTCTTGCCTTGGTCATTAGAATTGTAAGCCATACATGCTGTATCTTGTTTTTTCCCCACACTACTCTTGACAATTGAGATTTTCCACCACTGGACATAATAATAATTGTACATTTTTAGATATCAGCCATTATATGTGGGAAAAATTATATGTTGCATTCTGAAATTGTTCTGTCTTTACATTTAAATGCCAGCAGAAGCAATTTGTTTTTATAACTGTGAGTTTTATCTGGAGTCTGGCAATAATGGAGCTATAATGATGTTAGAAATTTGAAGAAAAATGAGCGCTTGGTAGCTAATGGAAAGAAATGTCATTGTTTTGTTCAGTTAAGTATGCAAATCCAGTGGCCCCACTTGCAGTGGCTTAATATCAAGAGAGGCAAACCAGATAAATACCTGTTTTTGCTACCCGTGAGCAGCGGGACTGAACAAAAATAGCAAAGTTCTGGTCTAGAAATCCAAAATAATGAGCTTAAAGAAGCCTTGATGATCTGTAGAGCCCAGGGGAACTGTAGAATTGTGTGAAGATTTTTGCTGTAACCTCTTTTATATACAAGCAGAAAAAGTAGAAAAGCAAACCAAATAAAATGATAGCAGCAGTAAAATATGCAATAATTGAGCTTTTTTCAATTGATAAATGGACACGATGTATTGCATAACCTGTGAAACACACAATACCGAACTAACGGACTGTTTTTCTTTTCACAGAAAGGCACGTGTTTAAGAAACGTGTAGGACTCGGGTTGGATGTGATATGTGTACTTGTCGACACAGTGGTCCTCATCTCTGAACTCTAAATGTTAGCGCAAAGGAGAAGTGAAACTGTGATGAAACCAGGGCAGATTTTGGGAGGAGATCGTTTTAGGTCCATGGGTGTGGATCGCAATATATTAATAATCAAATTCAGGAACAGTGAGTTTGTGTAAACTTTATATGTACATTAACCAACATTTGCATTGTAAGATTTCTTGTTATTTTCTCTGAATATTCCACCAATAAAGTGTATGATTTTTTGAATTTTATACCACATGCTAAAGTAGAATTTTATTTTCAATTCTGTTTTATGTAGTATTTTAAAATAAAAGTTTTCCAACTTTATAGGTCTTCATCTGTACTTTTAGATTATGACTCGCAGGAACTGGCAGAAGGCGACATGCTAAAGCAAAAGTTGAAAAATCCTTTATAATGCAACACAAAAACAACTTGCAGGACCTTTGTCATTATTGTTACAATAGTAAACACATGCTTTGAGGTATGGAGCAGTCATGGTGCAACAAAACAATCTGGACTATTGGTTTTAAAGAGGTCCAGTTTTTTGTCAACCCATCCATCCACCCTGACCTCCTCCATATACAGACTTTGTGGCTCTATAATAATACCATTTGATCTGCACCCTATTTACTACAGCAACTACAACACTACAGCTACAACAGGAGCATTTGCTGAAAAGACTCATAAGATTGCAAGAGGTCTCTTAACGAAAAGTAAGCTGGGTCACAATGAGCTGCTTGCATGAATGATTTGTGGGGTTATTTTTTTTAGATGAGGACAGGCAGAGGACAAAATAATAAAACCTCTGTTTAATTTTCAATCATTTTCTAAACCTTGCATGCTATGCTGCATTTAATGTCCTGGAGACAGTCAATCAGCTCGGCTCAGCATGGTTGCTGGATCTATTTGAGTGTCAGCTGTAGCAGCACATACATAATTTGCCCAAAGCAATGTACAAATGATGTGGAATCCGAACCAGAGTCGATTAAGGAGGAGGCTTTGAGAATAAGTGTTTCAATACTCCGGTGGTTCCCCTCACACAAGGATATGTATGTATATACCTACATAAATCTGGGACATACATATGTTTATAACTGGGAATAGATGAGGGGGTTTGTTGTTCTTCTGCAGACAACATAGAGACAGAATTCATAGCCTCTCAAAATAATGCCGCCTTCTTCACACCTAAACTGGAACGTACCACCTATTAATCTACGCAAAGGCGTGAGCTAAACACATAGTGTTTAAAGAATATAAAATAATTAAAGATGCATACACATTGTTGACGTCTAAACTTAGTAGGGTCAATATATAATTGCGGAACTTTTGTTAACATAGTTGACAGGTATCATTGTTGACATTTTTGCTGTTTTCAGGCCTAAAATCAACATGGCCGCCTAAAACCAAGCACCACATGGCATGTTTACAGAAAGATATAGATATTACATTTACAATTGAGTAAAATTCCATCCATTATCTATACACCGCTTAATCCTCATTAGGGTCGCGGGGGGGGCTGGAGCCTATCCCAGCTGACTCGGGCGAAGGCAGGGGACACCCTAGACAGGTCGCCAGTCTGTCGCAGGGCTACATATATAGACAAACAATCACTCACACATTCACACCTACGGGCAATTTAGAATGATCAATTAACCTCAGCATATTTTTGGACTGTGGGAGGAAGCCGGAGTACCCGGAGAAAACCCACGCATGCACAGGGAGAACATGCAAACTCCATGCAGAAAGATCCCGGGAAAGCCGGGACGCGAACCAGGGATCAATTGAGTAAAATTGAAATTGAAAATTATTTACCTGTGATAAATCCACTACTTTATATTAAATATCTAAGAAAGAGGAGAAAGAACATACCTTGGAGTCTTGCACGTCTTTTCTTCAGGAGGAAATGACATCATGTGGAGCAGGTCATGTGATCTGGATATAAAGCACTTCCTTGAGAGGTGTTTTTGTAATGGTTAACTTATTTGAAAGTGATTTCTCGGACACTGATACAATTTGTAATTTTCCATATAAAATTTGATATATTGCCATAAAAGAAATATCTGTCATGATTATCTCAACTTAATAAAAAGAACACAATCGAAACTTTTTTTGAGTAAGCTAATTTTCTTATTGTTTATCTAATTAGAAGGTGGTGGTTGTTAAATTCAGACGGTTATTTAGTTGACATTTTAATGATAGCCAGTCATTTTTTTTATTAATAAGTGATTGTTTCATAATAATTTATTAATTTGTAAAGACATGATCATAATGAACATAAAACACATTCTTTGTTTTTGTTTTTTTTACTAGTAAAAATGTATGTAAGATATATTCCATGGACAAGGCACAAAGAAATGTACCAACTCTGGATGGAAGATCATCATCTCTAATACCCCTCCTTCTTCATTTGGCACTGGCCAGTCACTGGCCAGACTGGCACATAAACAGCACATAATGATGCACACCTATTTTCAATCAGTATTTTAACAGATCAGGACTCTGTGGAAACTTTTCCAAAAAAGTTTCCAAAAGTATTATGAAGTTATTTATTCTAAAGTAAATAACTGATTAAAAGCAATTCTCTGCAAATCTGTGTAGCACCGTAAAATTGTTTGTATTTCCGCACAGTGGGCGCTGACTATCTTTTAAGACGTGTGTCTGATGAATGATATTTGAATAAGCAAGCCGGAAAAACATCCCTCTGCCTCTCTCTCTATCCTGTGAGGTGGTTTTGATATAGCACACATTTCTAGTTAAAAGAGGGAAAATATAATATATAAATAGGAATAATTATTTTATCCTTCAAAAGAGAGGATTCAATTACACGGGTGATGGAAGCTGCACTGAAAGCCTGCTTATTGTAGAGATGATGTGACTGGTGTCCGTAAGAAGGAGAAACAGCATCAAATTAATATAAGATCTAACACAAGGATTTCTCTTGTGTCAAAAATACGCACAGGAAGCCCACAGAGAAGGATTCGATGTCGTGACTGGTGTTTAAAATGCACAGTTTGAAAAAAAGTGGAACAAGTCGAATCTTTTGCTAATAATGGCTTTGCAGTAGTTGAGCAGTTGGTTGCCTTTAGCAAATGTCATCTTTCACCACAAATCAAAGAAGGCAGCGTATCCAAGGGAAACGGGAGAACAGGTAAAAACTCAGAGGGACAATACCTCGGGAGGAAAGCTGAGAAGATGCGACAAAGTTCCCTAATTATCCTTCTGCAGCCAAGATTTTTTTTTTAATGGGTTTGATGGCTGTCTTGTTGGCCTTTGTGAGCACTTGTAAGCTTGCAGAATGTGGCAGGATAATAAAGGTAAGTGAACTGAACAGGAACGACAGCCGCAGATGCACAGTGAACTGGGTGGTTATTTAACCCATGAGAGCTTTAAAGGTTATACAGCAAGGCATTTTACATGTAGTCTTGTTGATTTAAAAATTAATTAAAGCTGTTATTCATATCTTCATAGGCACGGTAGCAGAATGGCTGTAAAGGGACAGCAACGTCTGATCTAAGTGGAAACATGTTAGCAAAGTTGATGGATTGATGTTTTTTGTACAGATGTTCATAATCCCTAAAATGATGAGTTCTACTGATTTTGTTGATCCCCTCACTTTAACTCTATCTTTGCCAGCCAGTTGATAATTTCACTTAACCTCTACTTAATGCTTTGATGCAGATTGTATACCAACATTTGTGGTTTTGGCACAATCCTAGTGACTTCGGTCTAACACCATTTTACCAAATATATAGTAAGCTAAAGGCATTCCTTTCAACTTTAGCTTTTCAATTGCAGGAAAATGTTCAAATCAGACGTGCTAAGCATCAGCATGTTACCAAGCACGCAAAAAAGACACATGCAAGCAACACCAGACGAGCTACCAAGCTAAAGACAAGCAAGAACAAAGGAAGAACCGCTGGTACATATACCGAGTAGATTAACAAGGGAAGTGGATACAGGTGGGAGGAGAGGTGAGGAGGATCAGGTGGCATGTCTGAAGTGACAAGAAATGGAAAACAGACAACCAGAACTGAATGAATGCCTGCTCACATGGCTCAGTCTTGGTGGGACAAAATATCTAAAAATATTGCGGATATGTAAACTCATTGCAGAGGAGGAGAAGGTCCCATATTTTGATGTGATCTGTGTGAGACAAGCAGCTACTCTCATCCGTATTCTATTTTCTCCATTCAGTGAAGTCTGTGAGTGTTTTCAGAGTGTTGAATGTGCTGCGTGTCAGGCTGGAAAGTCTGTTTGCCTGTCATTCACAATGTGATTCTTATCAAGAACAAAGTCAAGGATATACATAGGTCCTGTGTGATAAAGTCTGCATGCAGGAACTTTGCAGATGAGGAGTGTTTAATGACTTTTGGTGCAGTTTTTATAGGCTGATTTGTGTGTGTTTTTTCCCTGTTGCCTTCTATGCTGAGATAAAAAAAATATCCTAAAGTTACAACCAGTTGGAATCATCCTGTACCCTGGTGAGGATTGCAAAGTTGTGAAAACACAAGCGAAAAACAGTAAGTTAATAATAAGTTCGGCAAGCTCCATCGGGCCGACAGTAGATTGTGTGCTAATGACACAGGCGCCAAATCTCCTTGAGGCTTTGAAATACACATTAAAATATCAACACTAAATTACTATTCAGCACCACTCCACATATCCACCCTCTAAGAGACCAGAGTGCCCAACCTCCGACCCCTCTGACATGCAGAAATCTTCCTCGCTCTTTCCTCCTTGCTCTGATGTTGGGTGAGGAGATGATGCCCATCGCCTACAGCAGCTCAGAAAAGTCACAGTGCCTTTCACTCAGAGCTGCCAGAGATAATATTATGCTGTAATTTCATATTCCCTGCTTTCTCTGCAAAACCATCAATTATCATATTCCTGACAGTCCCTCTAGATGTTTAACTTTCAACAAAATAATGTTTACATTGTTATTCAGATAATATAAGTAGGATAATTCTCTGCAGTTTTCATCTGCACATTTTTTTTCTCCACCCTCATATGGTTTCAGGACTTCATGCCTGTCTGGATTACTACTAAGTGAATACGCTGTATATGTACAATCTGTGTGTGTGTGTGTGTGTGTGTGTGTGTGTGTATTTCCTGAACATGGAGCCATGCCTTTTGTCGTCAGTGAGAAATTAAGCATGTATCATAAGTTTAAGGAATAGTTTAATGTTTAGGAATTATGCATATTTTCTTTTGTCTATAAGAAGGTATTTCACGTTTTATGTCATGTTTTTTGATTTGTATAAAAATTTGAATGTAAAAACGACACTATTAAGGTTTGTTGATTCATTTATTCTCTAAATAAATCAAAATATGTGTAGATATGATAATTAGTGAGCATTTGGGGTTCTTTGAAGGGACATTTTGCTACCTAGTACCTCAGGATAGTGGTTTGTGACAAACCAAAGCCAAGTAATTCCCAAAATGTTAAACCTCTTATCTAACATTAAGCTTAATTAAGCTGACTGGATCGCTGATGCATGTTAGAGGTGCACTTTTCATCAATTCTTTTCACTATACAGGAGCCAGCAGGGACGTCACACACTTCAACCCACCTCCTAAGCTCACTCCTGGCCAAGTAGCAGCTCTTGAACAACATATCCTGCAGAGCTCTTGTCATCTAGCCGTCTTTATTTGGACAACCGCTGTTAGCTTTAAAAGAAAGAATAAAAAAAAAACTCCCAGCATCCCTTTCCAGTCTTTACAAGTTATATTTAGCGTTGCAAAAGAGCCTGGCTGTATCAGATCTCAAAGTGAAAATAAAGTGCTGCACGGCTTTTAGACTGTAGCCGACATTTTTGGGCAGGTTGTGAAAGAAGTGGGTGGATACCACGAATATTACTTCTCCTCCACTTGACCTCATAGAGGGACAACATTTCTGCAGAAAGGAAATTGTTTGAACCTGGGGGTTATTGTGTCTCCTCCAGGGCCTAACTCTAGACACAACTTACCTACAGGTCTCACTCGGAGGTGCCTCACAGCCTCTGAAAGCACAACAAAACAACACTTTACATCTGTCTAACATCAGTGTGCTGGAAGCTAATAAAAGGAATGACAGCCAGAAAAGAAATCCACTGTGTTTGTGTATGCATTTTATACAACATCACAGGGAGAAAAGAATAAACACATCTCTCACCATACACAAATCTCCCGTCATAAAGAGAAAACACGTCAACAAATGCTGAACGTTACACTTTCGGATGTGAGAGTTTGTGTAAATCCCAGACTTTTATAAAGCAAATGAAAAGGCCTAACAGCTCCATGACATGTTAGCTGGCTGCTGCATGTCTCCACAGTCCCACCGCCGTTTCCTCCTATTTCCTGCTCCATTTGTCTGAATGACACCAGTGTTTACATATCTGAGATGTCTGTCTTCTTAACAAAGCCATGACATAGTGAGAGAAACTCTCCCTTGCACAGGTCCAGGAAGAGACGCTTCACAATGTCGGCACAATTTGTATTGGATTTAATAAAACCCTTACAGATATTATCATTCGTGTACTTGTGTGGATTGAATTTCGTGACACTTTTAACATTCTCCATGATTGATTTGTCCATTTTAACAACAGATCTAGACAGAAAAAAGCCCCAACATTCAACAATCAGACTCTTTCTCAATTGGAACAAGTCAGGTTCACTCACCTCTCAAGAGTGTGGAGGGATTTTGGGCCCAGCCTCCTCTGATCTCTACTTGTTTGTGATTGAGTGGGTACTTTAATCCATACGCTGTGGCACAGTTTGACATCCGTCTGGACTGAGGTGGATAATTCAATGACTACACCTTGTTGTTTGCTGGCTGGGGTATTGGACAGCACAGGCTCAGGAGACAGAAAGTAGACAAAAAAAAAAACATCAGGCTCAGCCTTGGTTACGAGGTAAAGATATGTAAGTCGAGTTGTTTTTCAATATAACTTTTCACCACAGACTGTCTATATAAATGGACAAACCCCAGCCATAGCTTTCCTAAGGGCCGGTTTTTCAACTTGGTACTGTGGCTCCAGCCATCACTGCCTTGGTCCTGGTTGATCCAAAAATGAGCAAAGAGCAAAATTGGAACTGAGGTGGGTCATGCAAACGTCTCTGAACCAAGGACTGTCCTGTCATTGGCACTCACCTGTCCCTCAGAGAAGCTTTCCCCCTAATTATGCATAACTTTAGGCTTTAATACAATTTAAATGAGTCAACTGCATAAAGAGTCGCAATCCTGCAGGTTGCCTTATGCTTTGAATGCAAAAAGCAAAACATATACACACACAAGTATCTGAGTTTTCAACAAGTAATGTTTTTCTATAAAATATAATACGCATGCCTACCATTTCCAAGAAAACAGAAAATAGTGCTAATCAAAGGCTTAATCTAGCTTTATCTATAGCTAAATTCTGGTTTGAAAAATATCAAATTTTGCTGGACCAATACCATGGTAATATTGTTATTCTAAATTAACAAATCCATTCATTATGGAAAAACATTGTCACAACAAAAGCAGTAGCAAAAGCTAAACTGGTCACATTAAAGCTATTGTAGCATAGCAAAGTAGCATTAGCAGCCATCTTAGCCATTAATGAATAAATATGAACTGATGTGGATACACTTTCTGTAAATGACATATATAAACCTATCATACTATGACAAAACTGTTATGTGTATTACAATATAAACAGTCATTGAGAAAAAACAGCAAAATAGACTGCTACTTTGTTATGCTTTGGCAGTTAGCATATCGAAGTAGCAGTAGCTGTCATCTAGATTTAGTCTCTATTTATATCAATTCTTGTGGTTACAGCTCCTGTAAATCACATTTATATGCATTAAACTGTAAATTAATTAGTTTAGTTGATTCAATATATATGTAGTTATTATGGAGAAAAAACAGCTAAACAAGTCATGCTAAAAGTTGACTGGCTAGTTTAGCAGGGTAGCAGTAACTGTAGTGTCAGCTTTTAACTTGTGGAATTTAGATGCAATAATGTGGTCAAGACCCAAAAGGCAGAGAACAATATCAGTCATTGCCTATGATTTTGGAGAGTGAAATAATCATCCAAAATGTAGCCATTTTAGAAGAACTGTACAGTGCCGTTCTCTAGTCTTTACAGCCCTGTGATGACGATATCAGAACTAAACTGTAGGAATGCTTGAATGATTTAGAAAAAAAAGTAACAAGAAAGCCAGATCAGTTGTTACACCTTTTTTTCCCCCTTTCTGGCAGTTACTATAAGCATCTGGCTTGTTAGGTGAGTTCCTCCCTGTGATCAGCAGCTTCACACATAAAGCTTTGATCACGGACAGCCTTGCTCTGGTCTATACATAGACTAATGACTTTTCAGCAGCATTAATGGGCATATAAAGGACGATGGCCATCTACTTTAAGCAGCTATGTGAAGCCACAGAGTCAAGGCTTTGGCGTCAAGCTGCCTTCTGGCTCTTGAGAGCGACGTTAGATTGATCGCAGATCAGATGCTGTCTGGTATTGAACAGGCTCACTGAACAGGATGGAAACCACCTCTCTGGAGAGAAAGAAGAAGAGAGAAGGGACAAGCCACACAGACATTCTGCATTATTGATTATCTAGTTGGGGAATTCCATGTTAATGGTGGACACACAGGGAGACTCAGGCCCCTGTGCCATAAATAAAACCCACCACGCACTTCAATCCTCTTGTTTAGCCTTTACCAGAGGTGATGTTCGCACTCCTGAGATCAAAGCGGTGCATGGGGAGCAGCGTTAACACCTTAGAGCTCAAGGATTTCCAATTTGTCTCCTTTCTCATAATTGCAACCCACTGAGGCCCTGAAGACATTAAGCCTGTCAGTCACATCTTCCTGCCGAACAGCGATGATGTTCGCTGCAGAGGGTGAGCTTTGTAGGCTCGTGGACGACAGAGATGAAACAGCTCACCTTTGAAAAGACACTTCTGGAGGAAAAAGGCTCAAAGTAAGCATCAGAAAAGTCTCAACGAGCCTAGGAAATGTTACGCATGTGGGAGAAAGTCTGAAAGACATGAATTTTTCATGTCAAATGTGAATGTAATGAGATATAATAAATGCGGAGAGAAAAAGGGCAGAAGAGGAGAGTAGACAGGCTAATCTTGTTCTCATTTTAAGTGAAGAGATGAGGCAAGAGCATTTCTTTCTTTAATGGGCCTGTGGCAGCATTGTTAGTGTATGATCAGTGAGCTTCTAGTCACGATTTCCTCAGCTGCACCTGAATAGTACATGTGGATGCTTTCCTGTTTGTAGCGTTATCTTCCAGCGGTGCATTCAACTCGGTGTGTGGATCAAATTATGCTGACTGTGTTGTGGTTACAGGAAATTATATTGAAGAAGAGGTGGAAGAACAAAGATAACCAGCAGAATAAAATACAGTGATGACAGGTAATTTCAGCAGTAAAGTAAGCATTAGTTTCACAACACTTTTCCTTTTCTGCTATTATCCTCTGTGCAAACACCATCGGATCTGATCTTGTGGTTTTCTGAATATAATGGAAACATAAAAAGAACAAAAAACAACAGTTAATTGTGGATGCTTTTCAACTATTCCTCTTTATTATTTTTTTCATCCATGTGTTATTGCTGTTAAGCTCCCTGCCACATGCAATGTTGGGAAAAGCCTCTTTTTGGAGTATAAAAAGTTTTTATCCCTGCACCTTCACACCCCTGCAACACTTCATCTACTTAACTCTCGAGTTCATTAATTTTCATTTCTACCCGTCAAAGATAACCCTGGTACACTTAATGTAACACCATTAACTAAGCAGCAGAATCCCTTTAAATGTAAATTTAAACAGCTACTGCTGTCGGTGGAACAGACAAACATTATCAGTCATTTGCTGATTATTTTTCCACCAGTTATATTGAATAAAAAGCATAAAATGTTAAGTAAATATCCATATCTTAGATGCAAGAACCAGGACATTTTGGCATATTTGCCAAAATTTTACCTAAAACTATTGATTAATTTTAATTTCACCTGCGTTTCACATATATTCAGCTCAACAACACCCTTGTTTTCTATATACTTATACAAGACTGCAACTAACAGCTGTTTTCATAATCAACTGATCTACCATTATGGTGTTAAAAATGTATTAATAATTTAAATAATTGCAAATGTATTTTCTGTTCATCAACTAATTGATCAACAGCTTGTTGCAGCTCTACACTGATGTGTGTTAATAAAGTTAAAACGATGTTACCACCGTTCAGGTTAAATTACACGCATGTCAAGACAGGATATAATACACTGCATGATTTGCAACAATGTCAACTTAATCCAGAGATTTGAAAATGAAGCACATTTGTTGGAAATTCAGGTTTTCACAAAGAGAGGCACAGAAGAGAAAAATCCATCTGCCAAACTGTCTTTCTCTAGAGTCCTCTGTGATCTCCCAATTATCTTCCCATTGAGTCTCAGGGTTCATTTTAACACAGACTCCCCACTCAGACAGTTGCAATCCAAAGCTTTCATGGCTACTCGCTCGTCCCGTCAATGTTTGAAGGTATACTTTCTTCCTGTGCTGTTTCTCACAACTACAATACTTTAAATTCAATGCAAAAATCCCTTTAGTTTTCAAAGGACTGCAGCCATTCTACATAAAGAATTGATGCAATACAGAACACAGAATACCTTCACTAACTTTCCCAATCCTATTTTAAGGCCTACAAGTCTGAAAACCCCAAAATAGAGAGCAAGGAAACACATTCTAAAACTGACTTGTCTCTGACAGCACAGAAACATTATACACAGCCCCAAATGGTTGTGAAGAAACCAAAACACAGCTACATCTGCTCACCTCTATCCTCCCATTTTTCCCTTTACTGACTTTCTTGTTCTTTTCTTTCCATCATCCATCCAGGTGCTTTGCAGAAATAGAGGCTTTTCCCAACATCACCAACATTTGCATGTATCACTCTGTGAAATCTGCAGAAAATAGGCTTTCCACAATAGTTTGTACCACAGTGAAGCATCATACAAAATGATGTTTTAAATGACTACTAGCAAAAATAAAATGTGTTCCCTTGTTGTTTCGCAACTCTACGGTAAATTATGTGTGACTTTAACAGTGCAAGAATTGCTACATGTATTCTGCTTAACATTCTAGCCACTAAAAAGCAAATTAGATCATTAATTCCATTACAAAAATACTAAATCTGTCCATTGGCTAATAATTTATACAACAGAGTACTTCTCAGTAACTGGTGTATGTTATGTTTGTACTGTGTCACAAGTGGATGAAACAATTAAAGGTCCTGAAATGGAGCCCAGTGCAAACATAGGAGGGTCTGACAAGTACTGATTTAAAAGGAGGAACGTGTTCCTAACTCCGCTGTGGGACAGCAGGGTCCTCTTGGCTGCTCTCCAGCAGCTCATCCTCCGAGAAACTGATGTGGAGGCAGGTATCATTCATAGGAGAGGAGAAAGGCAGTGGGTGATCGCAGGTGTCCGAATGTGAGGTGAGGGTGGAGGGTTCGGGAGGATACGACTCGGATGGCGACACTTCCCCACCCTCCTCCACGGGGCTGTCGCAGCCGCTGGAGGCCGTTAAAAACGTCCCGCGGTCCCCGAACAGGTCGTCGTCGTCACGCAGGGGCGACAGCAGCGACTTGGTCTCGGATCGGACGCCCGAGTCCTCGCTGGCAGAACAGGAGCTGCTCTCGCCGTTGCTGAGGGAGTGGAAATCAGCGGATGACAGGGAGCTGGGGGTGATGTCTGGGAAGGAGAGGCTGCTGCTGCGGCTCGGTGCTGCATCATTAGCGGTGGCCTCTCCAGGCGTGGGCACAGCTATGACCTCTGATCCCGGAGACAATGTCCTGCTCGCCCTCTTGCGGTTCATGGAGGGTGGAGGAGGGTCAAGCTTGGGGATTATCTGTTCACACCTGCCAGGGAGAGAACAGGGGGACCCATTAGTGAAGTCTCATAAAACACCTTCATTGGTATCAGTTTAGTTCTTATTTTGCTCATTCATATTCATTCATTTTCTCACGTAGGAGTGTAGGAATAAGCCTCGAGCTAGTTTTGCACTCCATCAGGCAAACTATACTCCATTAACCTGAGTGCACAGTGACGCAAGCTTTTACTACACAAGACAGTGATTCTCTCTCTCTCTCTGGCTCCCTGCTGTTTCGGCTGTCTAGGAACTTATCGACGTCCCACAGCTCCCCAGTTCAGAAAACAGAGGGACAAGGGAAGAAAGGGAGCCAAAGACAGAGGGAGGGGGGATAAGGAAGAGAGGAAACAGCTCCAGAAATAGCCACATTGCAGTCTCTGATTTTTACCACAGTAAAGCTGTGACATGCACCAGTGCGCACAACCACACACAATTATAGTCATTCTCTTAGAAAATGACTCCTGACACACACCCGATAACAAGCCTCGCTTCCTCCCTGACTCCTCCCACTTGCATGATACCACCGGCCGCTAACTTCGTTCCCCTGTGAAATCTGGTCTGTGGTTGAATCCTGGTCTGAGTAATGAACTTATGTGACCTAATGATGTATTTACTGTCTCCGTTTCTGCACCAGAGTGATGTTGACAGCTACAGTAATGACAGACTTGTAATGGCGGGGGGGGAAAAAAAATCTCCAGAGATAATTATCCACTATTTCCAAGGCTAACAAATGGAGGCAAACAGTAGGGTAAAAGTCAAGTCGATTCCAAAGCCACGAAGGGTGTCATTAGTTTTGATTTGCCATTGTTTTGGCGAGGCTCTGGGGATGACACTGCAATTGATTGCTTGGTCCTAAACTTTCATCCAGAAAAAAAAAACACTTGTGCAGCAAATTCATGGTCCCCAGAGACTGAGGCTTTGATTGATCCCCCGTCTTTTACTCAAGCAATACCACAAGACTGTACTTTTTTTATTTTCAGTGAAATGTTGCTAAAACTATCGCATGGACAGATGTGAGATTTGGCACATACATCAACGGTACCCAGGGGATGAATCCTAATGACTCTGGTGATCCCTTGACTTTTTCTGTACTGTGAAGTTGACATTTGTGGTTTTGAATGAAATGTGTCAACAACTATTGGGCACACTGCCATAAAATCTGGTAGAGACATTCATGTTTCCCTCAGGATAAATGACAGCCATCATCAGGTCTGAATTTCAAGTTGTTCAGAACTTTTTTAACTGGAATATGACCTGACATGACCCAGAATGTAAGAGGAGCCCACATAGTTCCCTTAAAAACCAAAGCAAGCCCTTGAATACTCCTATTGTGCTCCTCTGGGGGTAGTAGCTTCTTTGTGGCTTCTAAAGACACACAGTACAATTAAAGGTTCATTCTACTGTGGTTTAATGTGCTGTTATTTTTGAATGTGCGTGCTGCTAAGTTATGAATATTCTGGATCAAGGAGCAGGACGCCTCATTCCTTTTCCCCTCATTATCATACCTTGGACCTAGCACTACTCTTCTTTGTCACACCCCTCTCCGCCTCATTGCCCTATCTCCCTCCGCTGCCTTTTTTTCTGTCCATTATTCTTCCTTTCTTTGTACTACAGCATCTTTTCATCTCCCTCTAGTCTCATTCAGGATACCTGCACCTCAGCTTCTGGTATGCTTTTCCTTTAGCCTTTCCTTTTCCAGTCGAGTTATTTTAAAAATTCTGTTTCACACGGCTATATAACAAGCTATTAAAGACGAGCTGCTGTAAAAGTAGATTCTGATCATGTAATTTCATGATTTATACCCCTATGTCTGTCATCTCTTTACCACAACATTTGTGATGTAAATTTCAAATATACTATCAACAAAATCTGTCTGTCTAGCTGCTACCTGAATGGAAATGCTTTAAAATCTATGTTTAGTTTTGTTCCTCTTTAAGTGCAATACAATATTTAACATATTAGACTATATGTGCTGGTAGAAAATAGCATTTACATTGTATATGGACCACTATAAGTGGAACTTTAAAAATCTTAGTTTTTGGGCATTCCTCTCCAATATACACAGACTAGCGAGGCAAGACTGGGGACTAATCCAATGACTACAAAAACAAGATAACTGAGATAAAATGATTATTGCTCTGCATTCTGTTCCTTAATGATTTTTCAGTTTTGTCTTGTGTTATAAATGCGGCGCACCCCTTTTGTCCACAGCAATGTGTTTTTGTTGTTTCCGCGGCTCAAAAGTTCGCCAAATGTAGAGTTACTGACCCTTTAATAGGGAACGTCAGACAGGTTAGTTTTATTGCACTGATGATGATTGGTGCTGTTACAAAAGTAATCCTGCTCAGTACGAGAGGCACTGCAGATTCAGACATCTGGTGTTCATTCTTGGTTGAAGAGCCAATGGTGTGAGCTGAGTGTAGGTAAGTCCGAATCCTCCTTACACGTCATGATGCCATCGAGCCACAGAACTTCAGTCAGTCTCAGATAGCTTAGTCCAGTCAGGAAAGCTGCAACCAACGAATATTTTCATGGTTGATTACTCTGCAATTTTCTTCATTAATCAATTAGTTATTTGGTCTATAAAATGTCAGGAAATAGAGGAAGTCTGTCAGTTTTTCCCAATGCCCAAGGTGACCTCTGCAATTAAATGTATTTAGAATTCAAGGAAATCCATGGACAAGTTGTTTTTGTAGTTAAATATATGCATAGTGCTTCCAAAGTCAATGAGGAATTGTGTCAAATAATCACGATCTTGCAATTGGGCAGAATAAGGATGATTTTGTCCATAATCGAGCAGTTCTAGACTCGGGTCAGTCTTTTGACAATGACATGGCACACAGGGCTCAAACCTTCCAGTGCTCATTATACCAGAAAGTTGCACTACATAAGTTCTCCATTTAAAGGAAATTATTAGCATTTATGACAGCTCACATATACTTCAAGTTACTACCAAAGAAGAGTATCTGAATGCTTGCTTCTAATGTATCATATGATCAGCTACTGGTTTCATTTAATTCCAGCATAGATACTGACATTTGTTTGTACTGGTGTAGGTATTCCCTCACCGTGATCAAATCATTAGGTTATCTTGATCAAAGTGACATTTTCATTTTGTTATAATGTGGTTGGAAAATGATTTTTTTTTCCATGTCCTCTATACTGGCACATTTAATTGAGCTCTGACATCAACTTTATTAATCCCAAAGGGAAGAGAGCAGAATCTTCACATAATCCTTGTTACGAGATACTTATCTGCTTATTGAATACAATTCTGCTCTGAGCAAACGTAGGATTTCAATAACTCTATTTATCTAAAGACTATTATTGTCAGTTATTGCAGGCCACACAGTCAAATGAGTTCATACGCTGCTATTTGACTGGCTGCTGGTCAAACATGCAGCAAAACAGTATGTGAGACCTCTGACGCCGTATGCCTCCGGCTGGGCTCATCACATTCTCCATCTGGCAGACGGTTGATTCAGTAAAGCAATACATGCACGTGACAAAAAAAACAGCCACTCACACACTGAAATGTATCACAAACTCCAGTCTGACACACTCAGTGTCAGACAGCTACATAAAGATGCGCCTCCCTCCTGCCTCTGCCTCTGCTCTGACAGTTTTACTGTTCAGGCTGAACCTCCGCTGACAAGATAATACCAAAACCTTGACAGGAGCGTTTCTTCTTCCCTGGCAAAAGTGCGAGAGACAAAAACAGTCCAGCAAAGTGCGACAAACAGACACAGCTGCCGTGCATAAAACATGTGTGACTCACTGATTACTCTGATGCTAATGCAGTTCCGCATTAGCAGAACCACATCCGCATGTAAATAGAGGTTATTATGCAGTCATTAGCAGAGAAATCACTGGTGAGACCCGCACACGAGGCCGCCGACACCCACACTGTGCATCCACCGCATGCCCAGTCCCATGCTTGGTGCCACAGACACTGGATCCACATGCTGGTTATCATGAGTAATACTCACATAGAGGGAGGAGAAGGGGCAGAGAGGAGAAGAAGAGGAGGAGGATGAGGAGAGGAAGGAGGGCTTAGGCAGAGGTAGAGAGGCTCCCAGGGAGAGGCAGGCTGGTGCAGCAAATGATGAGAAGGGGATGAGGACAGGACGATGGAACGCATGAGCTGAGGGGTTAGAGGCAGTGGACTGCTGGTTGGGGTGTTATCTGTTGTTTGTTTGAGTGACACACTGAACTAAGGAATGATTAGAGGAGCAACAGGATGAGCAGGAGCGGGTCCTCACACCTGTACCAAAGAGAGGCGACAGTTAGACTACACAGGATTATAGGGGCTATGTAAGGGAACAAGACTAGTGAAGTTAAAGCTCACACCAGTGATTTTTTTTTTTTTTTTTTTTTACATGTTTTAGCTCATTAAAGTCACTGTGTGTTTGATTTGAACATCTCCAACTGTGACACCCTCAGTGGCAGCATCTAAAAAGACAAAGGAAAAGTGACAAACAGGAATGTAGTTACTAACTGGGTGGAGCTGTTGGTTTTGGGAGTATTTTTTTCTCAAGTCTGGATTTCTATTTTTTCATAATGACATCCTCAGTGCAACACAAGATAGAAACATGCAGTACAAGTCTTTTGAATATACTAACAATGTTGTGGTGTTTATTCCATCAGATTAGTGAGGAGGTTGGCTCTAAATATGATAATAAAAGTGAGCTGTTGGCTGGAGTTGCCATTGAGAAAAAGTCTGCTAGAGGTGCAAATTGGAGAAGTAGACCAAAAATGTCTCCTTTTAAGCTGCATCTCCTCACAAATGTAATCTTTAGCTTTCACTCGCCATTAGCGGTTCTTGTCATTAGTGTTGTAGTACCCAAGATTGGTCTCAAGGCTGCTTTTCAAGGTTTCAGTCTCAATCTGGGAATCGCCTACATTTGTACTGTGACTTGCCTCAGTCTTGGTGTTTGATGTCAAACTTCCTGCTTTCAATGTAAATAATAACTTGACTCATTACTAATTAGATATTTTTGGTCTTTTGAAGTGCCACTCCTTCCTATTCCCCTTCACACCCACTAGAAGAAAGGCTGTCTGGAAGGAGATTTCAGACAGATTTTCTGTGATAAAGTTTTGCTACCTAAACTATGAAGAATTATTCTGCGACGCAGCATCCATAAACAAAACACACAGCAGCATGTCAATTCTGCAATGTCACTCTTACTGAAATGACTAAGACTTGGTCAGAAATGAAAAAAAGTAAAAGGAATCTGCTTCTGTACAAAAATTCTTCAGTGATCTCTCCTACTTTCCCTCACCAAAGAGATTTAGCGAATCTTAGCTGTATATATTCGCCATATATGTACATATTGTATTGTTCTGTAGTTTCAGTGGTGCAATGCAAAGGTTTGCATGTTCCTAAACGTGTCATGCAGTGTGGGACTAGCACTGATCTGGTTCTGGTCTTGTATTGGTCTTACTCTGCTTTGGTTCTTGTCTTGACTTTGACTCAACTCCTTCAAATCTCGGTTTGGTCTCGACACACTCTGGTTTTGGTCACGACTTGGTCTCAGTTTAGGTTGTCTTTGTACTTGTGAGTCGACATTAAACTTTGTAAGTGGATGGTACCTCATCCCATTAATTTTTCATGCTTGTGCTTTTGACTGTAATTTCATGCTAGTCATTTGTGCCAGTGATTTAGCTAGGAGTTTAATGGTCATCCAAACTATAGAAGCACAAGAGAAGTACTGTAAACAGTCCATCGATCTAAGACAAGAACAGAGGTGGATTTTAAAAATGTCCTGCTTTCTGCTGAAAGATATGCTCACAAACTTCAGGGACTTTCAGCGCATACAGGGGTGGCTTGCAGAGTGAAACAACCGGAGTGAGAGTCAGCACCTGCAAGTCTGAGAGTATGGTTCTTTGCTGAAACTGGGGGTTAGGGGTGAACTGCTGCCTCAAGCAAAGTAGTTTACATATCTCAGTATCTTGTATGCAAGTGACAGGAAGATGGAGTGTGAAAGGGCCTGATGGACTGGCACTAATGTGTACCTGACCAATGTGGTGAAGCGAGAGCTGAGCCAGAAGGCAGTCTATGCTTCAGTCCTCAGTATGGTCATGCGCTATGTGAAGTGACAGGCAAAATAAGATTGCAGATACAAGCACCCAAAAGGGTTTTCTTTGTGAGGTGGCAGGGGTCAGCCTGAGAGATAACGTGAGGACTTTGAACAGTAGGAGGGAGCTCAGAGCAGAGTCACCTTCACAAAGTGCAGCAAATAAGGTGGTGCAGGAATCTGATTTGGAAGGCTCATGTGAGCTTTCCTTCAGAGGCTTTCCAGGCATTAACAACAAGAGGGGATGCCAGGGTAGGCCAGGTATTATCTGGAAGGATTACATATCTCATCTGGCCTAAGAACGCTTTGGGATCACCCCAGAAAAGCAGGAAAACTTTGCTGGGGAAAGGTGCGTTCAGAATGCCCTGCTTACGATGCTGCCATTGCAACCTGATCAGCTTCAAATAATCCGAAGAAAAGGATGGATGGATGGTTCCTACAATAATCACGACAAAATGGTGATGGGAGTCTTTTGTTAGCTCACTATATAAGGTGTCTTTGGGTTACATGAATTGTGTTTAAAATTGAAATCACTATTATTGAAACCAACTGCCGCCTGAAAAGTAAGAGGTAAATTCTATGTCTATTTTTTTTTAAATTATTAGTAGAGGGTAGTAGAAATGTACAAATCCACAGGTGTAGTCATTAAAGGTTTCACTTTTTTTAGCACTTGAGATGTGTCAGACTATTCACTGCAAGGGGCAGCTTATAGTGGGGCTAATTAAATGTCAAATTAAAATCAGTAGAGAGACCAGAACAGCAAAGGTACTTTAGAAGTTAAAACTAATCACCCTGTGGTGTCTGAAGCACAAATGACTCATGAGCACAGCATGTTTATTCACTTCACCATTCAAAAGGCAGGAATAAAGCAGGCAATGACAAGAACAGAGTGAGCATTTTGTTATTTTGCAAGGAACCAGGAGGAGATAAGCTGATCAACAGGTGGAGACAAGTAGAAGGAAACAGCATCTGACTTGGATCTCTCAAAAGAAGTGTTACATCTAAGATTGTTCCGCCTGAAGCCTTCGAGATAGAAAGACAGAGACACAAAGCAACTGAAAGAAGAACAAGTAGGAGGTTTAAACTCAGAGACGGGAAACTGGGTTTTTGTAAAAGCATCTTGCTTTTGAAAAGACATTAACACAACACTCATCTGAAAGAGAGAGTTGTCTGTGAGATATCTGCGTGGGATGTTGAAGTGTAGGTGGATGAATGTGAGTCTGCAAAGTGTCTGCAAGATTCTATTAATGGTATTAAAAAGCACAACCCTGCCTGATAAAAGTCCCTGTCAAACATTATTCTTCCAGGCTGACTTTACTGCTCTCCAGACACATTCAGCCTGACAGGCTAAAAGCACAGATGAATCTTGCTGCAAACTGTCAAAAACGACAACATCTATCTCTGAACGACGCCATGTAGCACTGTGTAAATCTAGCTGACAGTTCCAGCTCAGCCCAAACGCCTGGAAACATCATCCATTACGCCCCAATCGCATCCCGGCAATTAAATTAGAGGCCAACGAGATCTGCCAGTGCAGCTCTGACAGACAGACAGACCATGATGATAATGATGAAGCGGTGAATCAACCAAAAGGGTAGAGGGGAAGGGAATATCATGAGATAGGTCAGGAAATGTGATTATGCAACATGCGATCCTGTCAGAGAGCAAGAGTGGAGGAGAATGCAGTCCATAGCATGCCAGGGGAAAACATGACTCACTTGTTAGAAACACAGTTTGGTGTTCATATAAGCCACCATGTGTGTCTGTCTTTGCTCTGTGTGGGCATGTTGCAGCTTTTAGTGGAATGGCTCTAGGGATGGCAACCTTTGGTCAGTCCACCACTTTGGTCCGGACTGAAATATCTCCACACTGTTGTATGGATCGACATGACTCTCTGCACAGACATTCAAGGCCTCCAGAGTCTACACTGACTGTGCTTGTTCTCTGACTTGGTTCAATGTTGTGTCCACAAGGTGTATTTTAAAGCTTCTATAACATCCTGTTTTGATCCTACTTTCTGTTTGCTGTGTACAGTGTGACTCATTGTATGGTTGGCTATAGTGTTCAGTACAATCCCAACATACCATATGTTGGGATCATAAAGTACCCGAGACAGTTGGCAAGCTGGAGAGAACACGACGATATGTTCCGTCTTGGAAGATAAGGCTCGGATGACTGAACGCTCTGAACCTCAAAAGCCAAAACGCACACTGTTTGTACAAAAATAGTCACCTTAATTAGGCAATTTATCAGAATGATTCAGAAAGCAAAAATAACACCAAAAAACAAAAGACTCCGAACTAATCATCAATGGCATACAGTTCTGTTGGGAAATTTGACCAAATCAAAGCTTAAAAATTATATTTAATCCAAATCACTTTATTGTACGTCTCGTTTAAAATTTTGCCAAAAATGAACAATTTCCTCCCCCAAAATTCAGTAAAAAACAAAAAATTCCACACTCCTCTGCACAACAGAGAAACCTTGACTGAATCCACAGTGACCAACATTCAGATGACAAAAAAAAAAAAAAAATCATGGATTCTGAATAGTTTTGGTTGAACTGTGCTGGGCTGAAGTGCAGGCTGTGTTTACAGGGAGCAGATCAGAGTACAGATACAAATGAAAAATCTAAGTAGTAAAATACGTACAGAATCTAAAATGACTATTTTTTTTCCTAGAGTTGGTAACACCTGTAGGCAATGATTCCAGGTTTCTTCAGGTTTAGTAAAATGATGGCATTTCCATAGAGGTGCTGAACTTTTCTTGCAGTGAAAAATGAGCCCACAGTGAACAAAAATGTGACTGGGGCAAAAGAAAAAGCCCAGAAATTGCTTGGAGTTCAGAAAGCTACAGATAAAGACAACACTGTCACCAAATCATATGTTTCTATATAACTAAACTGTATTTTTATTTAAATTTTGAAAGAAACATAAATGCTGTTTTGAAGGAAATGTATTTTCTCACCGAAAAATAGGACTGTGACGTGACTTAATAGGAAAAGATTCCAGTTTGAAAGAGCCACAAAGTCTGCATTAGGAATCAGAAGGGGAATGTTCTGGTGTAAGTCTTGAACAGGACTGTCACCCAGGAGACCAGGGTTAGTGTTGCATGTGGGATCATAATTCTTGGATTTAAGTTTCTTTTGCATCCATTGCATCCACCAAAGCTATGTGGTTAGGCTTGAGAAAATTCTCATGGTTTGGTTGAAACTTTCATAATGATAATTTCATGTTAGAAGCTTGGTTAAGTTTAGACACCACAACTGTGTGGTTAGATTTGAGGAAAATATTATGGCTTGGGTTAAACTATGATCCTTTCACAACAAATCTGAAGCATCTCCACTATTTTCTGGTTGGCAAGGGGAGAAATGATACCCTATCTAGTACAAGATTAGTTGGCTGAAAAGCATTAGAAGCGAAGCTTAACAAACTCCAAAGATACTATTATTATCCTTCGGCATGGATTTCAAGTACTAACTTGCATGGCTACTACTCCAAAATTACAACTTGCCATTGTGTAGCTTAGCTCGGTTTTACAGCGTTTGAGCGGAGTCGTGGGTGAGCTGGTGTGTTTGAGCTGCAGCAAGCGGTGGGGACTTTATGTGTAGAGTTCCATTAAAGCTATTTTAATGAAAAATTGGATTCTTTGAATGGAAAAATGCAAATAAGTAACCTCGATACACCGAAATGAGCTTTACAGCTAGACTGTGCTAATACTGTGCAGTGATATAACTCAGCTTGACCAGCACTAGACTGATGATGGCGGTCAGCGGAGGAGAGACGGCAGTGGAGTGTCTGTCTGCTAGTCCGGAGAACATCAAATCGGGCCACTCAGGCTGTAAACACTGATCCACTGGGGAAATCCAGAAAACAAAAGCAAATGGAAGCAATAAAATGTTCTGTGCGGTGGGGGAGGGTGAGCACAGGAGCCTGACTGCACCAAAGGTAATGCAAAGGAGTTTGGCACAGACGGAAACAAAATAACACAAAGTAGATGAACTTTCCATTTCTCCACTGCTGTTCCCCCACTATTTTTCCTATGCTGTAGTGTGATTAAAAGTTCTAGTAGAGTTACATAAGCTGCATTACACCACCAGATCTAAACAGTGAAAGGTCAGAATTGTTTATTTGCAGAGTTGCTGTCCAGTTTTCAGTTCTGCCAGAAATTAATTATGTGTTTTTTTTTCCTCATGTGCTGTTACAACCTGGTTTTTCATTATTTTTATATGCCGTTTGTGAGTAAACCCGGTGTAAAATTTTATAACTATTTACATAAAGATGATGTCACTCAGGAAAGGAGGCAAACAGAAGCCAATAAAGAAGAACGAGGGTGGTAGAGAAGGAGAATTCACTTTAGTGGCGCATTTGTAAACTCCTGTGTCTTTTAAAGCTTTAGAGACAGAAAATAGAAACTCTAATGGGACAGAGAAGCTCAGCAAGAAGAGTGGCTCGTTGTTATATAATTACAAATAAAGGGAAAATGGGGGTTTCAGCCTGGCATGCAGCACGCTCCCAGATGAAAACAATATTCAGATGGAAACGTACAGTAACAGGACGCCTCACGTTTTTTTCTTTCTTTTATTTTTTCTTCTCTGTCAAAAAACTACATTCTGACATATGTGGCAGGGTAGAGTTTCGTGCTGTGAAGTGATGGGAGCCTTTGCTGTAGGAAACCACAGGATGTGAGCCTGGGTAAGCTGCAGACACAAGCGCACACACAATGAAGACATACAAAATCAATATAAAACATCAACAAGCACGCCAAATACACACCGAGTCAATTCCAACTCCTTATTCTTCCCCTTTGTCTGTTTTGAAATCAACTTTAACACGCTCTCCTTGGAGATTTCGCTGCGGATTTCGTTCAGAGAGAGAAGACAATGAGACAAATTAAGTGTGAGAATGAGAGCAAAAAAAGGAGGAGAAAGAAAAGGACTAAATAGTTTGTCCTGCCTGAGAGCTCTGCTTGATCTTATGCAGTAAATGTGTTTTTAGCATAGCTAGTCTTTGTGATGACTTTAAGGAGATTAAAAGCTCATTAAAAAGCTCATTAAAAAGTGATTATATGCTGTGGCTCTGTATATGCTTTCAAGGTAAGGGCTTTGTATGTATCACAGAGTTGCATACCAGAGATTTCAGACATGAAATCACGAAAAGGTACAGCAGTGGAAGCACTTCATGAGATAAAATGTGCAGCACAGCGAGAAATGGAACCTCAGACATTCCTGGAAAGCAGAAAGCATCCATAATAAATTATTCCAAAAGAAAATGATCCCATTTATTGTCTTCGCTCCCTCGACATTTAACGGCTTCTCAAAAAATGAAATCGAAACACTGGGACGGCAGTTAAAGCTGATGGAGTTTCCGTGTTTCTCCTAAATCTCATTCTTGCTCACAAGCTTCTCTGATTCCTTCTTTCTACCTCAAACCTGATCCCCTCTTTGTTTGTCTAACCTGAACCCTTTTCTCCCTGCATTCTGTAATCCCCTGATTACAGACACACTTTCATTAGCTGAAGGCGGCTTTCTGCTGAGTTGAGCTGTTCTCCACTAATAACACTAAAAGCTACAGGATGTGTATGTCACTGTGCAGGCCTGGGTACCCAAACGCAAACTGACTGCTACTGTGTTATTTGCTTGTATGCACATTAAAGGAGTTTATTATTTTGAGAAATATCCAGAGAGTTATATGGGAAGATTAATATTCCTGATATGTGTTCGCTAAATATGAAGCTATACAACAGCAGGCATTCAGCTTAGCTTCGCACAAAGACTGGAATCAAGGGGAAACGGTTAGACTGATTCTGTCGGAAGGTAACTAAATCCGCCTACCATTACCTCCAAAGATCACTATAATTAACATCTTACTTAGTCTTTGTTTTGTTATGAAAACAAGCGAAAGCGACAATTTGTTGTCATTAGGTGTCGGGTTATTTCTTGGCTGGGCCCAGAAATTTCTTGGAGTCTCCTCCGGTTGCCTGGCAACTGGTCAGAAGTAGTCTTGCAGATTACCTCCTCTGCAAAACAGTGAATTGTTGTTTATACACTTAGTTTATTTATGGATTAAACAGATGAGGCATAATGCATTAACTAATGAAGATTTCCAGGTGTTGATGAGCTAGCAGCCCACCATTTCCAGTCTTCATGCTAAGCTAAGCTAACTAGTTGTGATCGCTGCATATTTATCACACAGACATGAGCTGAAGAAGACTCTGGATGGGAGATGAAGTGTATTCAAGAACCAAAAAGAAAAGTCCAGTTGCTTTTCATGAAAGCTCTTAGGATGACCATGACCTGGCTGACTGAGAATACACAGAGACATGAACGTATATTTTTAGCATGCTTTTTAAAATGACACGTGAAGTGATTTACATTACATGTCATAATTTTACACTTAGATTTGGTGAAGCTTCCAGATGGAACAGCACATCACAGATGATGAGTTTAAGGGCCATCGCAAAGTTGAAACACCATTGTAGCTGCCTGCTACTAGACTCAAAAATACATTGAACTGGAGATGTACTATTGTTAGTGTTTGTGCCGTTTTCAGTCTATTTGCTTTTGCCCCTGCCATGGAAAAGACAGTAGTCATAAAACTGTCAAGCGAATCTGAAGCAAACTTTTGAAATGTTGCAAAAACTGAAAATGCAAATTAGGCTTGTTTGCATGAACTGCTTGGGAGTCAGTAAACCAGGCACCTTAAGCTTTGATTGTCATAGTCTGCAGTGTGAAATGAGCAGTCAGTGGCTTAAAGCTTGTTAATACTTGTGCGTGACACTGCAACATATGTGAGGTAACTTCTGAGGATTATGGGTCACAATGGCCAGAAAAGAATATTGGCTTGCAAACTTTAAAATCCAAACAGATGTAGTAGGACATTCGGATATTTGTAGCATACCACATTTGACATACATGTTTAGGGAATTATTAAATCTTGTGGACTACTATATAGTGTGGCAGCATGGATACTGGAACACAGCCTGATTATTTGTCAGTCATAAAAAAACCTCTAAGAAGAAGAAACAAGCAAAACTTTGACCATCTACAAGCACAAAATGGAGAGAAGTATTCAGTAACCATTTAATCTTTGATGTCAGGTGTTATTGGTCATGCAATGATGTCTTGAGATGCAAGAAGCAGAAACAGCCTCGAAGTCATGTGAGCTCTGTCAGAACTTATTGTGGGGTGGGGGGCTGGGGTGGGCGGGGTTGGGGTTTGGGTGGCAGGTGGGTCCTCGTGCCCCGGGCCGCCTGGGTCGGTCTGGGCGCGCTGGGGGTGTCAGTAGCTGCTCCCTCTTGTTCTCCGGGTTCGCGTCGTTCACGGTGGCCCCGGTGGCTCTCTGGGGGTGCCACCCTGTGGCTCCCATGGCCCGGGGGGAGGGCTGCCCTGTTGGCTTGGCCCTGCCTTGCCTTGATTGCTGTTCTGGGCTTCCGGGTCCTTCACACTTGCATGTTTGATCAGGTCTCGCCAGCTACTGCCGAGTCCCATTTCAGCAAATGATGGGACCCGCCAGAATGTGCTGAGAATCTCTCCAGTCTCTACCCTAAACTCATTCTCTCTTGCACTAGTATCCTCTTCTGGCCTATTCTATTCTATTCTACACTATCAAGACATCCACAATTATGGTGCTCAGTACCGTTTGTTTAATTATTTATTTATTGATTTTCTTTTTCTTTTGTGCTGGTTTGGTTTTCTTTTCTTTTTTCAAATTTTTATTTATTTATTTTTTTTTTTATTGATGGACAGTTAGTAGTTGGGAATAACACACCACCTTACAATCTTTAATTGCAATAGCAACGCCTGTTATTTTCTATCCCTGTTCATCCTGTTCGTCCTGTTCGTCCTGTCCAGTCTTTGTTTCCCCCACACATCACTGAGGTGTAGCACTGCCCTCCCTGGCTCATAATAGGGAATTCTAATAAAGAAGGTCTGCTTAGCTTTCAGGGAGGGCCAGTGATGGTCACACACATGCACTAAATATTAAAATATTTGGCTGCAAGACTAAAATATGCATCGATCTCATACAATGTTGACTCCCCTCTTGTGGAGTTAAACAATGAGAACAAATGCAGACAAAAAAAAAAAAAAAAAAATTATTCAAAAAAGCTGTTTCCCTCTCCCCTGAAGCACACCAAAAACTTTACCTAAAAAGCCAAAAAACTTTTGAAGTAAGCATAGAAATGCTTTGTTTTTTTGGTGCAGTTGAAGAGGTTTTTTTTTCAAACTTTGCTGCTTCAGTTGACTTTTTCTAAAGGTCATTATACAAAAAGGACCCTTTAAATTTTCAACCAATCAGTATTCAACCTACGAATAGCATCAGTGCAAAACCATGGCCTCTGCATTGGCTGTGTTCCCATAATCCTCCACTTTGAATACATAGCTACGAAAACCAACGCGGATCTAGAAATTCACCTTTACACTACACACTGAGTGTTTTTACAGTACCAACCAGCACTATTTTCTCTCTGTGCAGTAAACATGTGAACAGCAGTCTTACTTTTCATCCATGCTGGCAGAGTTTCTCGACGTGAACGGGACGATCTCGTTGCAGGAGTTCTCCTTATTGTCGGCGGTGCCGTCGGCCCCGATGAACGGGTCCAGGTCGTCCACTGAGGCTGCTGGTCTGGTGCTGTTCTCCAGGTTGAGCAGGTTGAGGTAGGACTCGGCACAGTCCACCTGTGTGGAGGAGAGGGGTGAGGCTTGGAGAGGCCATGCAGGTGTGGAGGTGATGAGCTGCTCCAGGGTCTGACTGTAGTGATTCTTCAGATTCAAGGAGAGAGACTTTACGGATGTAGAAACTGAGCTGCTCGCTGACTGTTGGCCATCTGGAGGAAACAGAAAACACAGGAGACATATCAACATAATGTCACCAATAAAAACAACAGTAAATATAATGAGAAGGATCAACCACAACCAGCATATTGACCACTGCTTTTGTGTAATTTGGCGTCTTTGTAAAGCTGACTGTCATTACAGAATGGAAAAGCTGGATCAGCGCCAGCCAGTGCACTCAGGCCACAGATCAGCAAGATTCCTATCAAACAGGCCAACATGATTAATACAGGCACGCCACATTATTTGTCAGTTTTAAAATTCACACATACACACACCTAAAAACACAATCAATATGAAGCACATTTGTACATACACACAGCTCTACCCACCAAGTGTGTACTTGTGGTTATTCATTATTATTCTGGCAAGATTGGCTGTTCTTTCAGCTGCTGCAAACACAGCCTTCCTCCAAAAATCCTCCTTTGGGACAAAGTGTGTGCATATGTACCAAAATAATGGTTGTTAATACAATCCAAACTCTCACTGAGAACAATGCCTGCGAGTGTGAGATAAGGCTGACAGAATATGTTTTTAAATCCGCTGTGCTCGGTATGATTTACACCAGTACGGAGACGCTATTGTGTGTTGCAGAGGAGGAGTACGGTGTGTAACAAAACTGTGGAGTTTGATTTATGGTCCCTCGATTGTAATTGTCAGACCGATATGAAACCGCAATAATCCATTTAAAGTTAAATCTCATCTTGAAGGAATGTCAGACGATTAATCCTGATGACTGTGATTTGATTTCTTCAGGATCTGGTCTGCACTTTGATTTATGGACAAATATCTGCAAAATTAAGCATCAGCCTCAGTTATAGTCTCTTTTTACTGCTAATTAGTAAATGTTCAGCTAAGTACTTCAAGATCACCTCACAGAGATGCTAGCGTGGCTTTAAATAGTTGTTTAATTGGTCTTTCAATGTGACTGACTGCGTGCAGCTTCTTTTCCACATCCATCCATCCATCCATTATCTATACACCGCTTAATCCTCATTAGGGTCGCGGGGGGGCTGGAGCCTATCCCAGCTGACTCGGGCGAAGGCAGGGGACACCCTAGACAGGTCGCCAGTCTGTCGCAGGGCTGCATATAGAGACAAACAAGCACTCTCACATTCACACCTACGGGCAATTTAGAATAATCAATTAACCTCAGCATATTTTTGGACTGTGGGAGGAAGCCGGAGTACCCGGAGAGAACCCACGCATGCACAGGGAGAACATGCAAACTCCATGCAGAAAGATCCCGGGAAAGCCGGGACGCGAACCAGGGACCTTCTTGCTGCAAGGCGAAAGTGCTAACCACTACGCCACTGTGCAGCCCTTCTTTTCCACAAACAAGTGTAAAATATAAAACAGAAGCATGTAACCTTTTAGTCAGATCTCAAATTAGCTCAGTTGCAAGAAAACAGACCCTTTCAAAGCTGACTGGTATCATCTTTCATTTTTTTCTTACTCTCAATCATTAAATTGGTATTTCATCTGCCCTCATCACCCCTGATTTAAAAGCCTCCTCTGATAACATGAGCAACACATTTTCTACATTAAATTAATTCTCATTACCATCTACAAGAATGTTTTTAACTGCTTTGTTTTGCCCACACAAGGAGGACAGTGTTCATATCCTCAGTACAGATAAAAGTGCCATGCTAATTTAAAGGTCACACAGGTGACGCTAAGGGAAAAGCAGTTGCATCCACCTGCAGAGAAAGGTTCAGCCCCTGGCAGCTTCTGCCCCATAAAAGCACTGCTGACAGCGTTGGCAGGTTGGGAGCCAGCGAGGGATCATGGTTTGTGTCGTGACTACATCATCCACAGGCCAACAGAGGGGTGAGCAACAAGAGACTGCAGCACACGGCGATCCTGACGTGACACGAGTTCGTGTGAGGGATCGCGCTGTTCCCACCCGTCACCTCGCCAGTCACTTACTGTGCCCATTAGCTTGAGGCTCCTGTGGCGGCTGTCCTGCCTGCGCTGCTCTGGGGTAGCGGGCCTCCAGCTCTTTCAGCTGCTGCACCAGCAGGGCCAGGTGCTGCAGCAGGTCCCTGTTCTGCAGCAGCAGCTGGTGGACGCGGGCCTGAGCCTCCATACGGGCAGCCGTCTCTGCCGCCATTTGATCTTTCAACAGCTGCACCTGTAGAGAGAACAGAGAACTCTGACACGGTATATTGCACGTGCAAAATAAAGATACACTATCCGTCAAAATGTGTGTTTAACCCTCTGAACCCCAAAGCCTGTTGGTGGGTTTGAAAGGCAGTTTTTTTTTTTTTTTTAAAAAGCGCCAAAATGACATAATTCCAAAAACGGTACCAACAAAAAGACACATTGAATTTTGAGCTTTCCAACAGTCCTTGAACTACTCATCTGTGATATAGTCAAAATTGACTAAATCTAAGCTTAAAATTATGATATTTAACCCAAATCACTAGCACTACATGTCTCATTTAAAATAAACTCTGTTATAACCAGATTCAGTAAGAAAAAAAGAAAAATCTGCCCTCCTTGTCACCACCAAGAAGCCTTTAGTGACTCATCTGCAACCAACACTCATATGACAAGAATTCAGAGACTTTTTGGCTGAACTGGTCTTTATTCCAGGCTGTGTTTACACAGAGCAGAATGAAGAGGAGCACTGAAACAAATTAAAAATGTGTAAAATATCCATAGTATAAAGAGTCGCCACATTTCCGCTATTGGATACACGTGTGCACATAGAAAAATGGTTCGTATGATGGCTCCAGGTGTTTTCAATTTTTGTAAAATAAATAATCAAAGATATTCAACTTGTGTTTTTTTCTCCTTTTTATGATTTATGGCACTATAACTTTATTATGCAGCACAAAAGACCTTTCTGAGATCTCTCCACTTCTACTCTTGGGTGTACTGTTTCCTTAGAGGTGCATGGCTTTTAATTGCAGTGAAAAATGAGCCCATGTTGAGGAAAAAATGTGACACAAGCAAAAAACGGGCAGAAACTACTTGGGGCTCCGAGGGTTAAATAGTTTTTTGTAATACCTCACTCCCATCTCACATGCAAATGAGTTTATAATCCATGATTTGTGGGGGCAAAATTGCATTCTGTCCATATCTACAATCAAAACTGAAGGTAATGATAGTCTGGCTATTCAGGCGCATCATTAACTGAGTGGTCAGTTTTGCAGTGAACTGAATCTGACATGAAAAAATGAAGTAAATATGAATTTGTGTTTTTTGACATTGTTACTAGGACGCTTGACAAACTTTCACATTGAGATGTTTTGTTACAAACATTTGTGCATCTCTAATTCATCACAGGTTTTGTTTTACTTTGCTGCGCTTCCTGTCAGTTCATTACTTTGTTAGTGCTGCCCCCTACTGGACCGCATCAGTAAAGACATACAGGGAGAAAAGTGGGTGGTCTTACCAAACTTACAGCTGCTATGCAATGAAGATCAACAACATACCGATCACCTTTGTTTGTTGCTATTCTGGAAATTTTTCCTAAACAATACTCCTTGACTGGCTTCAAGCAGAATAAAAGCGTATTGTGGTTATTTTGCATCCCGGGGAGGCATGGGTGGTAAAAATTCCAATCGTGTGACAACACTGCACAGAAAATCGTGTGTAGTTGTTCAGTTACAGCCTTTATGAAAGAAAACAAGTCTAGCTGAGAAAATTCATACTAAATTTGACACCATACTTCATCAAGAATCTAATAAAATTGAAACTATTCATCAATTTCACTAAAAAGGTCAAATAAAGTTCAATCATTAATACCGAAGTGGTCGAGTTAAATTCATTACATGAATCAGGATCTGTCAGGTTCAGCAAGGGTTACTGAAACTAGTGTCTGGTACACAGAAATAAAAGTTTGTTTTTTTTTGGGTTTTTTTTAAACCAAAAACCGATATTAATTACAGAGATGTTTATAGAGAAAGGGAGAAGGAGAACAACAATCCTTTTGTGAGATTAACTGTTCTTAGTTCTTTAAAGGGCTGCACAATGACTCGGTGGTTAACATTGTCGCCTTGCAGTTAGAAGATCCCTGGTTTGTGTCCAGGACTGGGATCTTTCTGCATGGAGTTTACATGTTCTCTCTGTGCATGTGTGGGTTCTCTCCAGGTACTCTGGCTTCCTCCCACAGTCCAAAAACATGCATGCAGAGGTTAACTGGTGGTTCTAAATTGTCTGTAGGTGTGTGTGTGAGTGTGCTTGTTTGTCTCTATGTGTAACCCTGACAGACTGGCGACCTGTCCAGTTTCCCCTGCCTTCCCCTAAATCACCTTGGATAGTCTCCAGCCCCCCGCGACCCTAATGAGGATTGAGTGGTGTATAAATAATGGATGGATGGATAGTTTTTTAAGCAAATTACTATGGGAGTCCCTACCGCTGATTGGCCTGCATCACCTCCCCCTGCTCCTCCCCCGATTCATTGTTCGATTGGACCAACATCAAACTGCTGAACTCCAATCAAATCACATTGATTATCACTATAAATGTGTTTTAAAGCACTGCCAGCCTGCCAGTCATTCAGCAGCACCTTGTGTGCATTGAGCAATTTGCCCACATATCTGTTTATGAGAATTGTTTGAGAGTTTTCAGTAAGGAGCTTAAGTTTAAATAAAAGCCACGTTTAGTTTGTACAAGTGAAAGTGTCTGACACCAGATAGGGGTGGTACTACTTTTGTATTTATGTTTTGGATAGTGTAGGCAAGATAATTTAGTTTTGGAGCTTCAATTTAATAATTGCGGCTTTCTGCATTAATATATTGGTAATTTCTGGTAGAAATCCTCCTTTTGATATACTATTCTTTCATTTTAAAGAATTTCCTTTGGTTCCTTTGATGAAGTTTTATCTCATCTTTTATTGTTTGAGTAGCGTCATCAGCTCTCTGTTCCTCTTTTTGCTTAAATTGTGTCAATTGCCTACTTTTAATAAATCATTATCAGCTTTTGGTTAAACAGCATCCACCTGACTTACCTCTGTCACTTCCCTTACCCCTGGTGAGTGGGTTGTAACCAAAGCAGCACTACTGATTTGAGATAAACCAATCAAAGGAAGATAACAAAAAAAGGACAAAGACTGACAAAGGATGAGCAAATATCAATGTTTGAAACCAATCCTAGTGCCACAGAATCGATCAGATGACTGATAGAAGAATAACTGTATTCACAGTAACTATGTGCGACTGAATACTGATTTTGGATGAGAGGATTTGCTGCTTTACTTGATAAGCTTTTCATTGCAAATGAATGACCTTTCAGTTTTGGACTCTATAAAACCATGACAGAGCATTTTTTTACAATTTGAAACACAACAGTGTCAGAATGACTTCTTGCTGTCCTGAATCCGAGCTTAAATTGTCGGTGCAATGCAGCAGTGTTGGTCATTATGTGTATTCAGTGATGTCTTGCTTGTGCATTGTGTGTAACTGAATGTGTCTTACCTGAGCCACGGCCACCTGCGTGTGCTGCTGTTGCTGCTGCAGCTGCTGCTGGAGGAGCTGCAGGTAGTGCTGTGAGGCCAGCGGAGTGAGAGACGGAGAGCAAGGGCTGCTGGGAGTGACGCCCTGGGATGTCACAGTGTAGACGGACCTTCGATCAAAGTCCTGACAACAGACAAGCATCGCATTTTACTGATGGAAAGAAAACAGTTGAAGGTGAAGGTACAATCCTCTAAAGACACAATGGTGATCAGTGTTGGCCCTCAGACCCCACTGCCTGTGTTTTATCCCAGCTACATAATAGAAGCTATTTTCAGCCCTTTGGACACCAGATGAATGCAATTAACGAAGCAGTAGGAGAGAAACTTCCCGGTTCTCTGAGTCCCAGAGAATGATCTCTAGGCTCATTACCATATCATGCACTGTTCCCATCCTCCCCCTGTCGCCCTTGGTTTCCCTCCTCTCTGGATTTTTAGATGATTTTCCAGATGATCTCTGGTAGCACAAGTATTTCCTGGAGAAATAGGCCATTCTCAAAGCAGCTTTTCACTTCACCGCCTCTCTCAGATAGCAGGGAAGGACAGAGCAACTGTATGTTTCTGTGTCAGTATCACCAAGGATAAGGATTTTTTTTTTTTTTTACTACTGACATGCAGAACGACTTTCTTTGCCACAGATACACATTATACTGTAACACCTACATCCCACCACTAGAGGGCAAAACAGCACATTGTAAAGTCCAACACATTTAACTCAAGTCTCTCATGAGTGCATCTTAGTTCAGCTGACACAAAGAAGTAAGAAAAATAAATAAAAGCTTAAAAAATTATTTAATTTTGGCACTTTAAATTCTATTTTTTTTTAAAAAGATTCAGACCACCTACTCATTTAGGTACAGTATCTATGTCTATGATTGCTGCTAGTTATAAACACTTCAACCTACCCAATAAACACAATTAAGAAAAGTTGCTCTTGCAGGTACCACCAGTTCTGATTTCTGTTTCAGACAGTGACTTTTTAAGCAGTTTTGATGTCACATGCCATTAAGACTTAGTGAGATTCTACCTACAATGCGGGGCCAGTTTCACAAAACTGGATTTCGTGGCTCAAATCTAATTAATACCCAGACTTTAGTTAATAAAAGAGAGGTTATGCTTTGCTTTGTGATCACTAAGTCATAACCAAAACATACCATGACACAGTGCTTTCTGAAAATGCCTTTGATGAATGCGCCAAGCACCTATGCATTTGAAGTAACAGTTTTCATCATGGCATATGCAGAGGCACCAACCCTGTTTATGAAGGGATTTTTCATTCTTGCAAATCAGTATTCTTGGTATTCTTTTGGTTATTTTAAACCACACAACATCGCTAACTGGACAGCTGCACCAAATTTCCTTCGAGATACACTCACAAGGATATTTTATTGGGAAAATTCAAGAAAAAATGAACGATACAAAAACAAACAAAATACTACTAAACCACAGTCACTTCCAGCAGGTTCCTATGAGATTGGAATACACTTTACCTTCTCATTGCTTTGTTCCACAATACTGTCAGCCGGCACAAATTTTTAGGTTTTCTAAATCAGCATTTTGAGTTTTCAAACAAGTCAGTCTCTATGTAACTATGTAAGTTTAATTAGCATTAAACCACTCTAAGATCAGACCTAAAGACTTGTGTAAAATGTCCTTTTGAAACTGGCTTCAGGTAACAGCTGATGAACAGTTAGCATCAAATCACTCCCACATTCTTAAGTGAACACATTATTAGAGTTGTCTTCCAAACTTTGAACTTGTCGCTTATTTGGGAACAAATAAATCATAATTCTTTATTATATTACATTTTCGCAAAACATTTCACCAGCAACCAAGGTAAAGTTCAGGGTAAAGAAGCATTTAAATGCAGTGATGAAGTTATGATTGATGGACTGGGCTGAACAACAAGTATGGCAACAAATTGAAAATGTAGGTACTTAAATATCTCTATGATGTATATAGTATGAGTTACCATTTTCCAGTATTGGTAACACCTGGGAACATTTAGAAAAATGCTTAAAGTATTGAAAATAATAATTTTATTTTTTATTTATTACTTTTCTTGTGAAATAATCAAAAAATTATTCACTGTAACAAGAGCTAAAAACATTCAGAATCTGACCTGGGCTGTGATTGGTCGACAGAATTCTGAGACATCCCCTATTTCAGACTAAGCCCCACCCACTTCAAGATGTGTGACAAAATTACACACTCAATAAAATCTCTCATGTGAAATACTTGAAACTGTTCTAACTTTTAAACATATTTTTGTGCTAATTTAGGACCACTTTTTTTCACAGCAGAACTTCATTAAGAAACTATTTTCTGGGCCTTTAACTGATTATTAAAATAATAATCAGTACTAACAGTCTGATTCAACATGACCTTTGGAGGCGTTTTCCACCCTTGTGTTGTCTGTTTGAAACCCTCAAACCCTAACACAACTACAACCTCTACCAGTATCTTCTGTCTAGTCCTCCTCTGTTGTCCAAAATTCTCATTATTTTCCCCTCCATCTGTCCTTCTCTCTCCTATTCCTTCCCTGCTTATCTTCATAGAGCAGATGTTCGTGAACCCCTCAATGGGATTATAGTGCCGTTTCTCGGAAATCAAAGGGAAGAGACTGGGTTTTTGGGATTAGGTGTCCCCCTTACATAGCCAGCAGGAATATTCAGGTTCCCTGCTTCAATCCAACTCTCTCTCTCTCTTTTAGCAGCATGATAACAACCACACTGGCTCTGATGACAAATCCAAACCAACTCATCACGACACACCAAAGCCTACATGTTTGCATCTGTCATCCTGTCGCTGTCCAAACATTAGAGAAAGATAATTGTCAGTTCCATACTTCACAGGGATTCCAAGTCTGCCGACTCTCAGTAGAACAAAAATGGTCTCTTTTACGTCATGCAACAGGGACCGGGTCATTTTATACCTAAAATATGCTGCCAAATTGGAGCTGTTATTAGTCATGGAGGGCTGGTCAGGAACTGCAGTGGATGACAAAGCACTATACTGTACTTGCTTAGTTCAATGAGCCATTTGGCAGCACTATGCTAGATAATGGCATCAAAACACCACTAAAGCCAAAGCAATGAAACAAGAGAGCAGAGTCGATGTTCTGTAGCTACAAAGGTAGAAGCACTCTGGAGAAAAGAGGTCTGTGTTCATCCAGTGTGAATGCTGCTGCCTCACCTCTACTGTCAGTGTCAGTAACAAATGAGGAACATTCATTACAACTATGATGAAGATATACTATCATAGGAACGTGTGGTTTATGATGTGAGGCTGCCTTCATAAAGGAATTTTGCTGTTTTAAGACTTAGCTGACCAGTAAGCATGACAAGAAATATTGGCACAGTTAAGGGCTTAGTGTACTTTAACCTGCTGAACCCCAAGCAGTTGTTTTTTGCTTCTGTCAGAGTTTTACTCATGGTGGGCTCATTTTTTTCTACAGCAAAATACAGTCCTGCACCTCTATGGAAGTCGCACATCCATGCAGAGAAGTATAAAGAACTCTAAAATATCTTCTGTGCCGTAAAATAATGTCACTAAGCCACAAAAAGGAAAGCTGGTTGAATACCTTTGATTATGTACTTTAGCAAAAAAAAAAAAGAATAAACAGAAATCATCCTGCACAATGTTTTTCCAAGTGTCCACAGGCATTACTAAAAAAACATGTAGCTCCAAATACTACAGATATTTTACTTCTTACATTTCTTTCTTCTATGTGCTTGGTCTATACATAGCCTGCAGTTCAAAAAAGTTCCTGATTTATTTGTTATATGCCTATTGGTTGGTTAAGTCATCGATGCCTTTACAGCTGCACTATCAAATACAATTTTTTTTGGTTTTTACCAATCTGGTTCATGCGAATGATTAATTTTTGGCACATTTTAATAGAGACTCGCAATGAAGTGATTTACATGAAATATTATGATCTTAAACCTAAATTTGCTTTTTGACAGAAAGGTACACCACAATTCTTTCTGTTTTTACAGTTTGTGATTCCGATAAATGGTGCCATTTTGGTGATTTTTGAAGATAACGTGCTTTTCAATCCCACTAGAGGGTTTGGGGTTTCAGAGGGTTCATGCAAGTGCTTAAAAAACAAACTTGAATGGCACATCTCCAACATCAGAATTGGGAGTGATTTGTCTGAAATTGCTTTGGAACTTTTAGCAATTGGCATTCACAAATAACACCCTGTTTTTCAGTGAATGGACAGCTGTGTGGAGATGAGGAAGTCAAGTGTAAACTGCTCATTTAATCTCTTTTTTCTTTCTTTTTCAGTCTTTTCACTCAGTTTTTGGGTACAAACGATTGCAGCACTAAGAATACCTTCCAGGAGAGACTGTCTGAAAATGAAGTGTTGTCCTCATATTTACACCTTTCTCCAGTCTTGCTGCCTTCAAATGTGGAACTACTTCACTGAAGCAAAACCTTATCATAAGGAGTATAGAGAAAGATTTACAAAAACCGAAAAGTCAATGAAGATTTTTTCAGTCACTATTTGTGAACTTACTAAGTCAAAACTGCAGTAACTAAAACCCTTCAGCAGTAATAACACCTCTACATTAGGTGCAATAATTTTTTGATATCAACTTACAAAGTTAATACTGTCAGTTTGGGTACTGCAATATCTCTGTGAGTGGGCACTAAAATGATTTGTAATATCATATTCCTACAGCCAGTGTTACCAGCTTTGTCGTTTTCTATCATTATTTGGAGAAACCTAAGAATTTAAGACTTTAAAGTTGTCTTTAGAAACTTTATTGGCAGACCGTTGCTCCTTTCCCTTTAACACATTGCCTAATATTTCTCAGTAAATGTGCACTACTTACTCAGAGTGGCTGGATTCACTGACAGGACAGCAATACATTCAGTCAAGTCCTCATGAGCCAGACAGAAATGTAAATGATGTGTAAATATTTCTTGTGAATGAGACAGACACTGTTTACCACTACTACTAAATTACTTCCTGTAACTGGACTGTTTAGCATGGCTTCATCGTTTTTCACAAAATACAGCATTTATACAGTTTATGTCAGCGTCATTTAAGTCTAGTTTACACATTTTTCATCCCAAATTTTGAAAGGCTTCAGTTACATTTTACTGACAACTGGTGTCAAGACTTCAGGCAGTTAACAGGTGGAAATATCAACATTTTTAGCTGTTGCGTAGTCATGTCAGTGATTTGAACAGTCCCCATGTTAGTCCATGTTGTGAAGTGAGCATAATTAGAGCGCTATTACAGCACCATTCGTTACTGTGAGTAGTGACAGCCTGTCATTTCCTGTCACCACATCTGAACTAAAGAAAGCATAACATCTAACACAAGCTAGACCCCGTAATTCTCACAGTGTAGTGTGGGCAAAGAACTACGGAGGCGCCAGTGACTCACCAGATCTTAAAGTCACTGATTAAACTCAACTCTCATTGTCTAAAAAAACCCCTCTACATATCAAAATGACCATTTACAGTTTTTCCCCATGGAAATAACCCATACATGCCTTAAAACAGCTCAGATGTAACTCTACGCTGTTGTTTCCACGAGAATGTGTGGATTTATGAAGTCTTCACACCTCTCTCCAGACAGCTCCAGCACACCAGCTCACCCATGAATCTGCTCAAACGCTGTAAAACGACTCTACACTACACAATAGCAAACAGTCGTACAGAAGTATTACTGCCATACATGTTTAGACCAAAAGCTGTTTTGAAGAACAATGATGGTTTGAAAAGCCTGCAGGTTGACAGGATTGGTTCCTTGGGTTTGTTACATATGAAACCCTGAATGTCTGAATCTGTTTTATGAAGGTCATCGGTACGCTGAAGTTTCAAGGTCATAAAAAGCAAAAACAAAAAAAAGACCAAAAAATAAAAAAACTAAGAAATAAAAACACCATACTGCCATTTTAACAAGGGAATTAACACTGTTCAAATGTACCACAAATCCACCCATTCCAGCAATACAATTATGAATCTGTAAAAATAACAACATGCACTCTGCTTTATTCCCTGTGTTGTTTGTTGTAGCCTCAGTTTATTTATCCTTTTCAATATATATTTCACAAATTCAATGTGTAATGAGATATAATAAAGCAATCCTAAATGTAATAAACCACAAAAAACTAATGACAGATGAAAATGAACCACTTCACTGCTTCATAACAAACTACATCGCTGTGATTGTTGACACCATGGCATTAAAATGAAGCCTTCTGTAGTTCTAGGGGCTTCTGGATGGTTGGTCATTCTAGCATTAAAATAAAATGGTTGAAAAGCAACATCAAGTGGGAATCAATGCAAATGTCATCGCTAAGCTAATCACTACTGTCCAAATGTAACATAGTTATTCTAGATTTCTAGACAGAAAGATTAACTTAGCAGCTCAAAGGGTCCTCACAAATTCTGAAAGGGACAGATGTCTTCAATTGCAGTCAAGTATAGTCACAGCCTCACAGCAGGAAGGTGTTTGGTTTGAACCTGCTGATTGGCTGGTGCCTTTTTGTGTGGAGTCGTGTCGGCGTAGATTTTCTCCGGCTTCCTCTCACAGCTCATAGTAGATAATTGGTGATTCAAAATGTGCATGGTGAGTGTGAGTGTGCATGGTTGTTTGTCTCTGTGTGTTAGCCAAGTGATGGATTGGTGACCTGTCCAGGTTGTACCCTGCTTTTTGTCAGCTGGGATATCCTCCTGCCCCCCACAACCTTGAACAGGATTAAGTGGGTGTAGCTAATGGATGGATGCAAGTCAAGTCTGCTTATATACACCGCATTTATACACAACATACACTTGCATGAACATGCGGAGCTGAAAAACGGGGCCTTTCATAAGTGAATACTATGTTTCCTAACAAAGCTTGTCCTCAAATGTGAAATTTAAATTTGACTTTAAAACATTCACATTATGCTTTTCCATTAAACAGCATTGTAAAAGGTGCAACGCTCTGTTCTTGGCATTTGAGATGTAAAAACCAGTGGATTTTATAGGGCAGCACAGAACACTGTGCCAGCATTATTGTAGGCTTTTAACCCCCAGTATTTTAAAGCATAAGTCTCCAGCATCTTACCATGATGGTCTGTCCAGGTTTGACGACATTCAGCTCAGCCAGGCTCTGCAAAATCTCACTGACTGCCTTCTCGCACAGTGAGGCTCCAGCTGACGGATCTTCTCCTCCCCGTCTCCCTCTGTGTTTGCCGTCCTCGTCCTCCTCCCCTCGCTCTGCTCCCGTCAGTTTACGACCTGTAGAGAAACAATCGACGCCTCCTAGTTCACCTTTTTAGTAGAAGAAACGACACATCTCATAGGGACTGATTATTGCTCTGAAAGCCCTGATACATCCAACTTAACAATAAATTAGTGAACAAGCATCTATCAAACAAACATGGCGTTAGTTTTTTGAAGTAAACCCTCCATTACTGCTATTTTTGAGCACATACATACTAATTTACTCCCTCATGATGTACAGTTCTCTGATGGCTGACAGCTACTCAGTCTCTGTGCAAATTACACTCATTACTTGTAACAGTGCCAATCCCCTGCTTGTGTTGTAATCATTTTAATCTTTTTCACTGCTACCCTCCATCCTGCATGTAATGTATGCAGCACAGGACCTCAGATCCACACTGTCTTCATGTTGTTCCTCAAATCTGTTCACATTTCAGTGAAACCAAACATATGCATTCTTACTGTCTGATCAGGGCACTAAATTAATGAGCTAATGACGCCTAACGGCTCAGTTTAGGCCATAAAGAGGCGTGTAATCAAACTAAAGAAGGGCAAAGTAAAGCTTTATTCAGGAGAGACAAAAATGTCAAGTGACCAAAGAGACCAATAAAGGCTCATAAACACCATTATTTTCACAGTGTCATCGTTCAGAGCAGATGTTGAAGGTAAAATGTGTGTTTTAATGTAACAGTAGCCTTCTTTGTGAAGAAGAGCTGGCATTATTTTGCTATATGAAACCATAATACTTATAACTCAATTAATAAATGAAACATCATCTAAAAATTGAAGAGAACATTGGGAAACACATAACACGAAGAACTAAACTTTCTGTAGGTCTGCAAGCTTTGTTTTTGCAACAATGTTTTCTCCATATTCCTGACAACAGACTGCAGTTATTGCATAGAGAGATTCATTTGGCAACACACAACAGCACAATATCATATTTGAATGACAACATTTGGGAGAAACCTTTAACAGATTTCTAATTTATATGTTTAGATATCAGAGGCAAAAGGTTTAGTTATGAATGTAAAAGCTGAAAATAAGATTAAAAATAAATAATTTAAAACTAGATTTAGATTTGATAAAATAATACCTAAGCTGACCTCCAGTCACCGGAAAAATGTGCACCCGATCGTTTGACTTTAACATTCTTTACTTAAAATTTACATCATCCTCATTTAAATACACCAACATTACTTTTTTTTGACAAATCAAATGTGTTGAATGGCCAATTCACCATTTTGGTCCTGTATGAAATCAGTCTTTACAGGGTTAGGGTTAGGGTTCAATTAAGTAATTTTTGAGTATGAGTTGACCAAAAATGTGCCAAACTAAGACTTTTCCACCAGCTCCAGCCTGTTAACATTATCAGGAGCCAGTAATCCATCCAAATGTAGCCTTGATCTTCATAGAATTCTAGGAAATTATCTAAAGAAACTGCTAATTAATGTGCATTTCCATCTACTACATTCATTCATACATATTACATCATACTTGAGCACATCAAGATAAATGGCTGCTGTCGCTAAATCTCTACTTGGATGCCATTAAACCTTTGCAGAGTAAGAAGAAACAATGAACTCTTGGTCTTGTTCCAGTTGTAAATATACTAAATCAATGCAGCTATTTAAATGTGACTGCTCCTAATAGTTTCATTACAAAAGAATACAGAAAACACGTACATTTTGGCAGTCGAGCAAGTTGTCAAAGTAGTTTAATGGCTGCATCTTAGTTTTGTGCTGTTTCTTATGTTTGATGTACAAGTTGCTGGCTGAGGTTTATGACCTGACAGCTCAGACAAGCAGCAGGTGTTTGCGCATTGTAAAACAGGAACTCAATTATACACATAAAGTGAGCTGAAAACAAAGTTGGAGTTCACTGCTAACAAAATGTCAACACAATGTTTAAGTTTTTAATAGGATTTTAACCCTAAATACTATATTTTAATATACTGTAGCAACTGTGAATATTATAAAAAATATAGTAAACCGACGAGTATGTTTGTGCAGGTATGTTTGAATGTGCTCTGCAAAGGCGAGACTGTGTATAGCAGATAATGTGAACCCTGTCAGGTCGTCCTCACCGTTGCTGCTGGGCTCCTCAGTTGACTTGTCACTCTCCCCGTCCGCCTGTCCATCAGCATCCTGCTCTGCATGCTGCAGACTGAGCTTATGACACACCTCAAACGCCTGGCCGACTGTCCGCACGATACGCATGGCCTGAGTCTGGATGGAGAGAGAACGAGACAAAAGGTCACAGACCAGGTGTAGAGCAGAAGGATTCAACAGCAAGGAGACATATTTGCATGTTTTCACTCCACCAAGGAACACAGCAAGTCACCGATCTGCTCCTCCTGTCTGCTTTAACCCTCTGAACCCCAGGCAGTATTTAGGAGTTTTGTTTGCTCCTGTCACATTTTTACGCACTGCGGGTTCATTTTTCACTGCAGCATAAAGTCCTGCACTTCTATGGAAACAGCAAAACTATAAGCATATGTAAAGAGAGCACAAAGATGTTTTTTGTGCAAAATAATACAGTTACAATGTCATAATCATAAAAAATATAAAAACCCAAAAGATCAATTTCTTATTTATTTTACAACAATTGAAAAAACAAATCAAATCGTAGAACATTTTTCCAAGGGCCTACAAGTGTACTGGAAAATTCTGATGTTACATACTAAAGATATTTTACTACTTCCATTTTAATTTGTTTCCATACTTGTCTCCTATTTGAGTCTGTGTAAACACTGCCTGCAGTTCAGCCAACTAGTTGCTGGATTTTTGTCATGTTGGTTTCAGAAGTGCTTCCTGGTGGCACCGAGTAATGCAAAAATTTTAGTTTTTATCAGAATCATAGTGTAAACAGTTTATCCATCCACCCATCCATTATCTATACACTGCTTAATCCTCATTAGGGTCGTGGGGGAGCTGGAGTCTATCCCAGCTGACTTGAGGCGAAGGCAGGGGACACTCTGGACAGGTCACCAGTCTGTCGCAAGGCTACATATATAAACAAACAATCACACTCGCATTCACAGCAAAAGGTTTATTTCTGCCAAAATTTTAAATGAGACATAGAGAAAAACGTGACCTTGATGCAGTACAGGGGGTCCTCAACTTATGTCGGAATTCCATTCCTACTGCGCAGCATAACTCCATTTTCACCGTAAGTCGGAGCTCACGTACTGCGACGTACGTGGCGTACAGCCCACGAATGTAAACAGAGCCGTCCTCCTCGTATAGTGCCGTGTGGCAACGTATTCGTCCGCTCCGCTCACCAACTAGTTCCCAATGTCTCAAATGCCATAAGTCGGAATAATGGAACAAAATTTTCTTAATAAATTTACGGGAGAGGATGGCGTAAGCACGATATGCCGCAGGTTGAAGACGTTGTAAACCGAGGACTTGGTGTATTAGAATTTTAAGCATAAGTTTGGTTAAGTTGTTTTAGCGTGGTGCCACATCAAGGATTAGTATTTCAAGGACAAGGTCAGGCAGGTAAAAATCTGTCAATATGTTCTGTTTCTACAGTTTCTAGTTCTGATAAATGGTGTAGTTTTAGCTGATGAGTTTTAAACCCTCCAGCAGGTTTTGGGGTTTAGAAGCTTCAGTGGAGTTAACCTGTGAAATCTCCTGCTGATACATTTACATGGACTGAAAACATGGAGAGTCTCAGTAATCCTTCATACATGGTTGAATACCTGCTTGGATCAGAAACAATTAGCATCATTTTTGTGGAACAACTGTCTTTAAAACTGACTGATATGTCAACATCAGACATTTGAGCTAAGACAGCATTAAATTGCAAAAACTTCAGATACATAAAACAAGGTGAAGCTGAGAAAAGGTAAAGAGATGCTTGTGCCAAACATGCAGTTGTAATCCTCGTCCTCGAGTGCATCTGTTCTGTATTCACTGCAGCCTGTGGGTCTGCTAAGCCACCGAATATTAACTAAAGCTGGCGGAAACTGGATTTAAGATCAAATTTAAAATCACAATCGATTAACTGAGCTGAGATAATCAGAAAGTTAACTCATGTAAATAAAAGATAAAAGTGAAAAACACAGAATGCAAACAGCCATACTTTCAGTATTCAGCGGACCACTTTTTATCAGATTGTTATCTTTTTACCTTGAAGGGAGACATATCTGCTCCTGTCCATTTTATGCTAAGCTAAGCTAAGCCTCAGCTGCCTGTAGCTTTCTATTTAGTATCTAGACATGAGTGATATCAATCTTATCATCCAACCCTCAGAAGAAAAAGCAAATATGTGCATCAAACCATCATCATAGTGAAGTTCTATAAGTGACTATACATATCTCGGGTTTGAAGGTCAAACTCTACCTTCTTCTTTGATTTGAAGACATTACATCTGAAGGAGTTACTGGAGCCATCTCTTGCAATATAGCTGAAGATCTTCAAGTCTTGGGAGTCATGAGAGACGTAGAAAATCCTGGAAAACATGACAGCAAATTTAAATGCTCCATTTCAAACCATTTCAAAATGACTCACCAGTTTCTTCACTATTAAGTAGGTATATAAATCAGGGAGGAACAACTGACCCAATTTGACTTAATTACAGTATATTGCTTTCTATAAACACATCCTACTACAATGTCTTACACTCCTTGTGTTTTCTGCTCTACAAGCATGCCGTCCTGTCTGCTTCTGTCCTTGCCAGAAACGCTACACTACCACTCTCTGCGGTAAACTGGCAAAGCAAAGGGTCAAGGCTTCATCTCCATCTGTAGCTCCGCTGCTGTAAAATGTCCCCACTGGGAATCAGGCAAACAAATTATAACCATCCACTACTGACACACACGCTCACATGCACAGAAACACAAGCGAGGATAATTAGGTCTAACACACACAGTCCCTTGATGAAGTGTGGGTTTGCTAAATGAGATCCTCCCACGGATTTATTCATAATTTACAAACAGACACACAAATCTCTCAAGTGCACACAAGGCTGGTGCACTAGATCTAGCAGGTATTGCGATTTTGACACTTTACATTTAAATTGCTCTTAGTTGCTTTGCAGTTCATGTATCCATTCACGACTGGTTGCCGAGCATCACCATGCAACCTGGCAAGATGTTCGGATGCTGGAGCCTTAATGAATGCATTTTCTTTAGTCACACATGAGAGACATTTTGTCAAACTGAAACATAATTGTGCACTTGGTCTGCGAACACCCGTTTACAAATACAATCTGAGAGAAAACTACATACTTTCAACATATGCTCTACCACTTACATGCACAAGCTATAGATTATTCATTATGAAAGTAACTGCATTTGGCATATATAGCACATCCAAGCACATTAGTTCTGTACAGTAAAGCCTATGTGGGGACCTGAGCACGCCTCGGCTTCATCCGCAGAGGCTGAGCTGAAGGATGTACATAATTTCCACTGAGAGGCATATGTTACGTATTATCTGCAGAATGCTCACAGTAATTACTTTGGGTAAAGCTAACGTGCACATGCCGATGGAGGACACACTAGGCTGAATATCTGACAGTTTCATCCCCTGAGACAAGGAGCAAGGATGGTGAGATTTAATATGTGTTTTAGATATGAAGATGAGAACTTGAGCAATGGAACCGACCTGTATATTGGATCATGCATGATCAGCATTTTGCTCTCATCCCACGTCCATTCTTTTCTCTGTGGATGAAACAAACGATCATCATTAGGCACACACGAAGAACTTACGTCTTTATTCTTACTTGTGTACTAATGGCGGAAATTTTCTGAAGCCAGTCGAATATTTCACATTTTATTCATTTACAACTTGTGACTTACTTTCTGTTTCTTCCTCAGCATCACCTTGACCCCGTCCACAGACACCACAATGCTGACCTTCTTCTTCTTGATGTTCTTAGCCTTGAATTCATACTAAAAAAAGCAAATAAAAAGAAGAAAATTCTATCAGTAACGCATATTAACAGCGTCTTATTTTTGTGTGTGAAAGCTGAAAAGGGGTTAAAGTTAGGGGTCAATTAGAAATGTTTATTTTTGAAAGGAAAGCATTTTTTTCAATGAAGATAACATTAAATAATCAGAAATCCAGTCTAGACATTGCTGATGTGGTAAATGACTATTCTAGCTGGAAACGGCTGATTTTTAATGGAATATCTCCATAGGGTTACAGAGGAACATTTCCAGCAACCATCACTCCTGTGTTCTAATGCTACATTGTGTTAGCTAATGGTGTTGAAAGGCTAATTGATGATTAGAAAACCCTTGTGCAGTTATGTTTGCACATGGATAAAAGGGTGAGTTTTCATGGAAAACATGAAATTGTCTGGGTGACCCCACACTTTTGAACAGTAGTGTACCTAAGAAAAAAAAAATCATGATAAATGCATCACAGCCATGCAAGAGTTTAGAAACCACTCAGAGGAAAGGAATATACAATCTGTTCTTTGTCCACCCTATTTCTCCAAGACATAACATAAAATATAACACTTTGATCATTTTCTCATATTTCTTAAAGATGCTGAGAGTTTTCCTCTTATCTCAACTCCATCCCAGTTTAACATCTTAAAATGCTCTTCTTTTCCCTGTCTCACTCCACTGATGTTTAATTGTCTGAAATAATCAGCTCTTGAACCAACAGGAAGACACTAAAGAGAACTTGATTGGTTTATAAACGAGCCTGAAGAATATCCAGAATTTATCTCATCGATCAAAGTCAAGCCTCGACGCTGTGTATTTTATCTGCTCTCAGAATTTCTCAATGATTTGTCCCTAATCTCACTTAAAAACAGCAGGAATCTCTGTCTGTATGAGTGAGTCTGTTTTTTGCATATCTTTACAACCATAAATTCGATTCACTTCAGGCTTAGCAGGTGTATTTTTGATGACCTCAGGAAGTGAAACATTGAGTCTGAAATTATTTGGCTAAGCAGTGGCCATTTTTGGGGTCTTTTATCAGAATTTAAGCACCAACAGTAACATACACCTTAACTGATCCTATCATGCCTGTGACAGTTTGCACTGCACTAGTTTTGTCAGTTTTCTGTATAGCTTGGTGGTTTTATTCAGCTGGTGGAGATGGTTTTAATGGGATGGTGCATCACATCTGATTAAATGTTGAGGAAACACCGCCAGTATGTTCAGCACATACTTTATATTTTCCCTTTCAGTGCACATCTTGTGCTGTTCTTGCATTTGTCTTTTGCTCAAATTGGACAGGATGATATGCCTTAGAATGGTTTATTCTTCTGCTCCATATCTGTCCAAATAAGAAGATGATTTATTTCTGATGAGAAAAAGAAAAGGCTACTGTGAGCAGCAGAATTTTACTCTGCTCAGGTATTTCACCAAAGAAAAGCTTTCTGTCTGACATCACCAACTAATCTGCAGAAATATTTTTGACTGGTAAATATTTGGGCTCGAACAAGCAGAAAATACTAATTAAATCCTTATTTAGATATTTTAAATACAAATATACTCCCTTTAAGGCAAAGAATAACAACAAATCTTGACACTGACAAGGATGAACTCAGAAAAAATTTGGGAAGTTTTTATTAGAAATTTACCATTAAACCCATAATCAATTAACAAAATTGTTGCAAATTAATTCACTTTAAATTGAGAAATCTGAGTGACTGACTTCCTGTTTCACCTCAGTGTACAAGCTTATGCTCTGATGTACAATTACACTGCGCACACATACTCTTACATACCACTTCAGTCTCTTTAGTGTAGAGGTAGATGTCCTGCTTTGGCACAGTGACAGAAATAAGGGCGCAATCTATCAGCATTAAAACATGATCTGCAGTGCACTATAATATATTAGCATCTTTAATAGCTTGGCAGCACACAATGAGAGTTCTGATGAAGCTGACTGAACATTTTTAGCCAACTAAAAAACCTCTTTGAAGCTCTCCAATCGCAGAGAAAGGACAGCGGCAAAGACAAACCTGCTTGAGTTCACCTTGACTAGTGTTCAGCAATCAGCCACGTTAAAACCATCTATCTAATATTATGTCAACAAAACAAAAAAATAAGAAAATATAAATATATTAAAATAAATATAAAAAAGAATGATGTGGAACACTAAATGTGTTCTGGAGTTTCTAAAGAAGTCTAAAAGTATAAGGTTTGATGCAAACAGGAAATAGTAAGACATGAAATGTACAGATATGTAGTGTGTAGGAGTAATTACGTTAAACGTCATCTTACTTGTTTTCAGACATTAATGTTTAGTTTTTTGTAGTGTGCATTTATTTTCTCATTTGCCTTTGTGATGCTGTGGCATGTCTGAAATAAAATTAAATTTAAAAAAAGCAGCTCTGACACACTGAAGCATTTGGAATATTTGCAGTTAATTTCCCCCAAAATTTTGCATGTTCCAGGACATAACAATGGATGCTGAACCAGATTGGGATCTGGGGAGTTTGAAGGTCTTGGGCTCTGTTGTTTTCCTTGAGCCATTCCTGACTAGTTCTTGCAATCATGTACTGCAGAGGAGGGTGCTGACATCCACTACAAAGCCAAGACCCAAGGTTCCCAGCAGAACATGTAACAAGATGATCAATTTTAACTTCACCTGTCTGTAGTTTTAATGTTGTGGCTATTTGATAAAGGTATTATATTCTAAACACAGAGCCAGAACAGTACAATTATGCCCATCCGCAGCTGAGCCTCTGCTTCCCAGGTCACAAAGCGGCCCGCTAAATTAAACAACATCATCTAAGTAAAAGGCCCAGGATGTGGGTTTGTCTCCATTCTGTTCACTGAGTGGTACACAACAGCTGCGTATGCACTGAGTGACTAACACATTTCCACCTCGTCAGCTGGCCAAGCGCTCAGCTAAGGAAACTTATTAAGTCTGGCCTGTCAAATCAAATCAGCATCCCCTTTAAACATGAGGCAGATTTCTGCTCTTTCTAGCTAGCAGCTAGCGAGGTCTACAGTGGGAGAACCGGGCCACAGTCAGCTCAGGCCACAGATTCAAGTGGCTGATTCTTGGGCCATTAAGCTGGTTTCATACTGAGGCCTCCACAAGGTCAAACACAGCAGCTATATGAGATGCAAGTCAGCAGCAATGAAATATAGCTTGTTTGAAGTCTCAACTGTTTAATACATGTTAAAACAAATAGTTCATTCTTTTGGGGAAAAAAAGCTAATTTGCTTTCTTGTGTGTCTAATAAGCAGATTGATATGATACTCATGTCTGTCTGTAAAATATGAAACTGCTGCTAGTAAGCAGCTAGTTTAGCTTAGCTTAGCAATAAAAACTGGAAACAGGAGGAGCCTGAGCTCGCTATAAAGCTCACTAATCAGCATATTTTACTGTGTTTGCTAAATCTGAAAACAAACCACAGAGTAAAATACAAAATTGTGCTTTCATGGCTTGAGATACATGGCTTTCAGGTGCAGTTAGCAGATTTTTGTTAGACCAAGTTAGCTGCTAGTCTTTACATTAGGTAAACTGCTAGGTGTAGGTTCATATCCCATCTTCTAATTTTACTCCCAGCAAGAAAGCAAACAAGTGTATTTCTCACAATCTCTTACTATTCTAACAGTTTACATGAACAATCCAAAAAATGGAATTGTATGATTAGTTTATCTTAAATCATGAAAAAGCAGATGTTTTTGGTCACTTAGGCACAATTGAAACGAATGCAACATTCACGGATCACCATTTAGGTTGATGGGCCTGATTTTAACTGTGCAAACACAATCACAAGTGCAGAGCGAGAGGTCTCAGGTGTTCAGACTGTGTGGGCGTTTCCAAGTGCGCCTGCTATTTTGGTTCATGTAGGTGCAGCAGCGTGAAGTGCGTGTGGGTGAACTGAAGCGGAATATAAATTCAACAGTAATTAATTAATTCACTTGTAGTCAATTAAATGGCTGGTTTCATCGCTCTGAAACAGCTTTGCTATTAACAGTTCAACAAATGGAAGGACTCCTCTCCAGCAAATTATATTCTTGTTTGGATGGTGCAGAACACCAGAACCTGAACACACAACACATCACATATGAAGCAATGGACAGATGTGTGGGTTTGTATCTGACTTGTACAACAATGATGAAATAAAGAAATAAAGGCTGATGAACCTGTTTATGTGCAATAATCCAACGATTTCATCTGTCATTAATGGTGACATCAAAATGAAATATATATGGAGAAAGAAAGCGTCACAACACATTTAAAGAATAAAACCTGAAATGTCCATTTTGCTAAAGACAAAGTTGAAAAACAGGCAGTAATTGATTGACTTGCCACTTTAATCCAAACAAAAGCCTGTTACTTCATAGCAACCTGGCGTTACACATTATTTAATAAAGGTAAACAGCACAATTAACCTTTCCCTTTTTGTGCCTCCACTATCACCTGTGCACTTTTTGCTTGGCAACAAAATACCTCACAGAGATGCAAAGAAAAATTCAAGGTTAGGATATTTGGAAGTGCTGCTTATGGTGGTATTACCACAAAAAGAGAACCTGATACTGCAAAGTTGTACCAAACTGATGGAGTTGTGTTTGTTTTCACCTGATGAATTAAATAAAATATTTATTCTTCTTTTAGCCCCATTTTTAGACTCCATCATCTGTTTTTGTCTTTTAAGCAATAAAATGAACATAACTGACTTTGATATTGATGATTAAAATGCACTCCGCTCATAGGAACACCACTAACAGAAAACACCCCATGCAGATAAAATGGCTTTTCACTTGAGTGAATTTGGCATTAAAGCACCTTATTTCACGCCTTTTCAAGGTAAATATTGGTCACACAGCTGTCCGAGGTGCTGCGCTGCAGTAACTGAGTGGAGACTAGAGGCCTCTCTGTGCACGACCACCTAGCTAGCTGAGCATGTAGTGTACCGTGGCTTTTGTAGAGCTTCTGAAACCTCTGAGAAAATCTGTCAGCATTATCACATTTTGAACATTATTCTTATTATTATCATTACAAATATTGATTATAGCCACTGCTCAGTAGTAATTTACACTAAATAATAAACAGACCACAGGCTCAAGTACAGACTCCTTTATGCCACATTTTCTTTTCTGTTTCAAGTAAAATGTGTTTGTCTTGTGTTCACCACTTTGGTAAATGGTAAAGGTTTAGACATTTGTTTTTTAAATTCTGCTGCAGACAAAGTAGGCGGCACTTCCCACTGAAGCTGGCAGAGTTTCCCAGAACACAATGAGTGTCCAGTCATTTACCAGCACAGTCTGCCAAAAATTGTAATATATAGCAAAAGTGAATGGTCTTCAGCCAACTGAGTAAGTAACGAAAAGGAGGAGACAAGAGAATTAGAGTGCAAAATAAATGCCAGCATAGAGACAATGAAAGGTAAGAGGTGAGGAGATGAGAGGAGACAGAAGGAGGTGAAGAAGAAGTAGCTGTCATTATGTAAGGACCTCCTGGAAATTGTGACCTTTTAATCCAGCTAAACAATGCCGCTATCGAACAATTAACTGAGCATTAAGGAGTCAAGACCTACCAGATATGATGATGAGATAACTTGGGTTCTATTTGTCTGAAGTGGAGCCAGGATATGTCCACACTGTTTGTGAAAGTCTGCGCAGACTCAGGGTAAATAATTGTCATGACTTAATGAAGTAATTTTTGTCACCCATTTCCATGTTGTACTTTTCTTTCATGATAATTTCCTGCTCGTGAAAATGCTCTGCTCTCCCTGCCCTGGATCCATGGTGATTAAAGTTTCAGTCTCTAATTATACAGAACTGAGTCCTGAGAGAGCTGATTAAATAGAGAATAGGTTTGGAGAGGGAGAAGAGGAAACCCATCGGTGAGACAGAGAGAGACGTTAGCCAGGGTTTAAAGAGCAGGAACGGAAACATGATCAAGCTGCAAAGTAAAGTGGTGTGGCGGTGAGATGAAAGGAAAGAGTCCAAATGTGAAACAGGTATTGAAATAAATTTGTCTCTATTGCAGTATTCTTATGAACCTTGTGCAAAACTCAGCCGAGAATCTGGTATGTTCTTTGTAGCTCAGACTGAGATGAAGTAATTCAAAGAAAGTTGACTGAGCAGTACAATGATTTTGAGGATCAACCTGCCAGAAAAGAGACAAAAGTTTAGTGGGAACATCAATCTAATAATGAGCATGAGTGCAAAAAACAAGACTATAACAATGCAGGTGGGGTAGCAGGTGTAATGTTTACCATGTTCACAATCATAGTGCAGCCTGCTGAAAATATACATAATTCAACTCAGGCTGATGCTGGTGTTTGGTTCTAAAACAGAACTTCACAAACTGAAATTTTAATCTGACATTGGCACAGAATGAAAAATGAAGAGACCACCAGAGTTAATATAATTCATTCTGAACATGAACAGGAATTTGTGTACCAGATTTTTTGGAAACGAGTCAAAACCACAAATATGAATCGCTTAGTTCATTCAGCCAGAGGAAATCATCCTCAGAGAAGCACAAATGTACAAACCTTTGTGCCAAAACCTGCTGCTGCACAATGGACCAAATATTAATCACAACTATAGCTTCCCACAATTGAATAAGCATGACTGACTGCAATATTGATGTTTAAAATGCACTCAACTCATAGGATCTCCACTAATCACAAACAATCCATGCAGATACAGTCGCTTGCTTGAATGTGAGTAAATCTGACATTAGAGCACCTTTTATGTCACTCTTTTCTGAGTTATTTTTTCTTCACACAGCTGTTTGAGTGGCTGTGCTGTGGTAACTAAAGTAAGTGGAGACTAGAGGCTTCTCTGTGCAAAGTCGTGTAGCTAGCATCTGAGCTTGCATGTGAGGAATTTACGGAACACTGGTAAATTGCACTGTCAATTGATAAAATGTTCAGCAAATGAGGTGTATTGGGTACAATTTGATTTAAAAATATTTTGTTCCTAAAATCAGCGGATAATTCTGATAAGCAATCCTGATGTTAACATTGATGAAAATAAACCCGATTAGCATTTTGATCATAATCATTCAGTCCTATGAAAAACGAAAACGTGAAAAGTTTGATCAGCTGGCAGTGCTAGAGTAAGTATTAGAGAATCACAGAAGTCACTGGTCATTGTTTAGAAGTATCTTCACTGTAGCCTGGCTCATGGCTAATAATTAGCCTTTACCATCTGCACCAATTCATCAGTGATGAGGAGGGGCAGGGAGACACAGTTGTAACTTTGTATAAGGCAGGTCTTTATTTTCTCTTCTGGAGCAGCAAAGTCAACATTTAGATAAATGCTATGCTGAAATGTAGGTCTGTTTTGCCACTTTATGGTGTCAAAACAGGCCTAAATTTTGGTGGTTCTGTGCTGCTGGTAACCTTCTCACACTCATCCAACAGAGACAGATGCTTGCATCCAACAACAAAAGCCCACTAGACCTCCATCACACCAACATCGCCCACAAGACCATCTTCTGAAATAACTGTCATGTATTTGTCAGAAAGTAAATGGCAATTCAATTATTTCCAGTGGAGCACCTTAAACTTCATGACTAATTTAAGAACGAGTGGGTGCGTCTCCCTCCGTATGCTCCCTCCTGTCAATACCACAAATAGAGTCTTATTCTGTGGTAAATGCGAGCAAAGACAGCTAACTACCTTTAGTTACACAGCGGTGTCAGAACACTCACAGGTCTCCTTTATAATTCACAGTTCATGCCAGCATTCTGGTGAAGCAAAATGGAATTTTGCAACTTCATCCAAAGTATGAAATTTTTATACTTTCCTTGCTTAAGTGCAAAGTGTTTTGAAATATTCAGGATTTTAATGCACTTGCATTGTTATTCTTTTCCCAGTGTCAACAACGGAACAAACAATTAAAAGCCCAACACACAAGTTCCCCAAGGCCCCAGGATGTCTGGTTAGAAAACTCTCAGTGAGGCATGATAATATTCCAAGGAGGAGCTTGGCTTAATTTAGGCCACTGCTACAGCTTCAGAAACTTTATGAAGTATGTTTGAGGAATTCGGAAAGCCAGATTATAGGAATAATATATGACTTCTGATAAAAAAATCGATAGTTAATATATGGATTGAACTTACATGCAAAGAACATATGCTTTAGGTTCTAAGACGATCTCTCTCCGTCTTAAAACTCTGCATATAATGCTGACGGTGGCTGTTGCAGTGCTACAGGAATCTACAAGCTTAAAGCAAACCGACTGAGAGCATTTATTTCAAATCTTTCTCAGTCTGGATGTGTGCATTTAAGCCGTCGGACTCATCAGTCTTCCCAGACAGCGTAACAAATTTCAGTCAGCGTTCCTCTCTGCAATCTATTATGAAAGTGTCAGACAGAACAGTGATGGCTGTTGCTATGTGCACAAAATGAAGAAGGGGAAACTGGCTCTCTGCAGAACGTTTGAGTCCAGTGTTATCAATTCTGTGTCAGATGCTTTAAAACAGAGACAAACATAATAAAAGACCAAGCCAGCGGAGTCAGTTTTTATTAGTAATATCTGAGCAGGACAATAGAATTTGGTGTTGGCGTGGATAATCAAGTATATGCAATCTAACTTTGGCCTGGATGATAAAGTGATAGTGATAAATAGCAACAATCCATCAATAACAATAAGGAAATTGCTCAACAGAATGTGTGACAGTTTCATTTAAATGCATCAGATGCAGACACCATGAAAATGCATAATAAAAACATTACATTTGGTTGCATGAACAAACTCATAAACAGCAATTTACTACTAGCATCTATAGGCTTTGCCAGTTAACACATTGCATCTGTTTGTAAAATCCAAACTTAAGTCAAAATGTGAAAATGACAAGTTGGGATGTTAAAATTAATTTTTGAGGTTTTTTATGTTTTAACACAGCAAGCCTCGCTGTTTTCACTTGCTTCCAGTTTTGATTCCAAACTAAGCTTGACATGAAAGTGCATTTTCTAAAATGTTAAGAGTATTCCTTAAAGTTGAGATCTGAAAATGAAAAAACTAAAATGAAGCAAAAATGCCAGAATTTGAAAATATATCACCATCTTCATGCATCTCCTATCCCCTCTCTATTCTGAATTCCTCCCATCCAATGAGCACAGGCTTTAAATGCACAAAGTCAAGCTGCAAGTCAAGTTTCATTCATGGTGTCACCTAGGTTTCAAACTCCGCTTTCAAAAAAGAAGGTCCTCCATCGTCACCCTGCTTTCACCTTGGACTTAGTTTCATTTACACCATCTCACCTGCTCTGGGTGAAAAGACCTTCAATTGGCTAAAACCCCGTCACTGGCTAGATGTTTGAAGACCTGAAAATGGAGCCAAAAAGAGAAGCAGAGGTCTAGTTTACGCTCAGACTAACTGAATTACAATATGCTGAACGGTTCGCATGGAATTTATGCCTGAGGCTTTCAAAAAAAATACTGCCCACCCCAGTTTTAAACTGTAAAGTGAAACATTTTGTTAGCATTGGGAAGACCTGTATATAAAATACCCACTTACAAAGAAAAAGACAGTTTCATCCTCCTAAAACTCCGGTCAAGATCTCACTGAGATCCTTTTTCTAGAGAGACTGCAGTTCAAGGCGCAGGGCTCCCAGTCATTATGGGGAAGTAATTATACTGCAGATACTGTAAATAAACCTCTAGGACCTAAATGGTACCTGCCAAAAACCTCTTAATGAAAGGCCAATGTGTCCCACAGTCAATGTTATGTGGTTCATGCCTGAAAGTCTTGCATCAGAGAGATTTCAAAAGAAAAGTTGGGAAGGACAAATTTGTTTCTCGCCTGCTGGTTAAGTATATTTTTAGACTGGATAAATGAGCAGAACTTAGGTTTTGCAAACCGAATCATGGAATAAGAAATTAAGGGCAACCCCCAGTCCCCTCCAATAATCCTGAAAAGCAGAGGAATGTGGGTTGCATTGTGGGTCATTGATGCTCCCTGTTGTACCATTGAATCCATACAGCAGACCACAATAGGCACTATAGATTGCAACCTAGCAACCCTTTCATTAGAATTCCCAGGATTTGGGGAGTTCCAAGGAATTTCGCTGCTTTTCCCCCCCCAATTCCTTATACAATGAGGTGACTGTTGGGAGCAGAACAGAGCAGAGAAACACAACAGCTGCCCGACAGCCTGGCCTTCAACGTGAAAATAGATTTCTTGGAAATGAAAGTCCTTGGAAACAATTTAAAATGGAGTTAGCAAATATATTTCATGCATGCTCAAACTGCGAGAGCACTAGGAAATCATTGAACAACTTTATCTTTTAATGTTCTATTAGTTTAACAAAGAAAAAAGAAAAAAAGGAGCTTTAATCACAGCTGCTCTACTACAGTCTCTATGTGAGATATTTTCCATCAGGTCTGTGAGCCTCGTGGCCAGACAGGAAGGATGGAGTGACTCCCATGACAGCAGAGAAGATGCCCAAACCTTTAGAGTAAACTGGCACGCCTCATCATTAGTCAGCAGGAGTGTGTATCAGAGAGTAATTACTTCAACAGTCGCCATGGACGATGACCTTGGCCTACATCACAAACAGAGGGGCGTTTGTTTAAGGGATATTGCCACTAAAGACTATTTCAATATCGATTCATTTTTTGACTATTTTGCTAATTACTCTTCAAACCTTCAAATATAAATGACCATTTTATTTTTTTCCATTTTATTTGAAGATACTGCATGTCGTTCTACAATGTAGCACACTGCGAAATGTAAGGTTATACATTTAAGTGCAAAACTGTAGAGTTAATCTGGCAACCCAATCTTCATAACAATAAATAAAAAAAGAGGCCTTATTATTTAAGTCAGTACCCCAAGCTGAAATCCAAAAATTACTAAAAAGAAATTCAAATCTCTATTGTACTCATTAACAAAGTGAAAAGGGATAGTCTTTATGCCGACCAAAGTACAACATCAACATGATGGATATTTTAAAACCACTGAAGGACCAAAGCAACTCCTTTTCTTCCTTCTGTGAAGTTGTTTGGGATTTTCTGAAAATATATCAAAAGTCATAGCTGACTTCAAGTATTCTTCTTCTCCAGTATTGCAAGGTTATAAAAAGGCTTTTAGTGGTGCAGAGTAGAGCTGGACCCGAATATCTGAATATTCGGTTGTTACGGTGGTGTCCGAATATTTATTTTGAGATCCGAATATTCGGACCCCCCCCACTCTGTCAGACGTTACGATCCAAACTGAATATTCGGATATTTGTCATTAATTAGGGCGAATATCTGGAGCTACCGGGCCAGCCCTAGTGCAGAGTAGCAGCCTGTTAGTGAGTTAATATGTAGTCTTAATAATCACATTTCAGTTACTATTTTGTATTCATTTTGCTGTCTGACAAACAGAAACCAAAAAAAATATGTAAATAAGGACAGCTTTATGGGAAATGGTCTGTATTTATATAGCGCTTTACTATACCTGGAACGATACCCAAAGCGCTTTACATTATACATCACATTCATCCATTCACACACCCAGTGCTGCCATGCAAGGCACTAACCATGACGCATCAGGAGTTTCGGTTCGGTGTCTTGCTCAGGGACACCTGGACATGAAGTCTCCAGGCCAGGGATCGAACCGGTAACCCTCCGGTTACAAGACAACCACTCTACCCACTGAGCCATGACGCCCCAGCTTTACTGGGAATATGACTGTATTAAAATACAGTGTATATGAGCACAGAGACCAGGAGAGAAGGTAACAGACGTGAAGAGCCTCTGTGCTGAATAACCCTCACCAATTGTGTTGCTACAGTCTGCCACCCAAGTCTGCACAGTGTACAAACCACTTTTTAGTCTGTGATCATCTGAAGTACTTCCAGTCTTTCGGAGCCAGGGGTCTTTGGCAACTTTTACACTGAACCGACTCAGACTCTGCTGCAGTCGCCATTGTCTAAAAGTGTAGTGTCGACTGCACCTGACCAGCGACTGGAGCCAAAAACGTCATCATGGCCCAACAATTACTTAATGAAACTTAAGAAAAACATTTAACATAATGAACTGAAGTTCAGAAAAACATGCACAGGTTAATAAAATTGATGTCAATACTATTTTACCATTGACATCATCAGTTATGCCGCTAATCGTAGTAGCTATAATTGGTTTTTCTGCACTGGGCCTGTGTTATGTGTAAGTGTGTGTTTGTGTGTGTTGCCTGCTGCTGACTGTACCGACGTGAGCGGCTTCTTCCTGCGTACAGATATCATGGATTACACTCATAGGTTTCAGTCTGTTAGCAGCCTCCAGTGAGCAGAAGCAGTCTTCTCCCAAGGGAGAAAGGGTGCTAAAAGAACCTGCTTAACGGCCTGCTTAATGGGGGCTTCTCCGTGACAGCATGGTTACGCACAAGGCTGGAATTTACTGCAAGGGTGTAGAATAACTGGGGCTTTTATTATGAAATAAGCTTTAGTATAGTTAGTAGGAGTGTTGATTGTTACAGTTGTGCTTTCATTGTAATTTCCTTTAAACTGTTCTAAATTTTAGTGACAACCTCAGAAAACACAGACAAGCAACCACAGCTGGCACTGACGCTGCACCAGCTCCATCTGGGAGCTACAGCTGTGACTTTTTCAAATAAATGACTTTCATTACTGACACTGCAAGTCTGTTTATAGTGGCTGACAGACAGAATTGATCAATCATGGCCTGTGTTAATACGACGGCACAGAGGCAGATAAAGAATCAAAGCCCCTGAACTCTGGGCAGCCAATACAACATACAGAGCACGTGATTGATCATGGCAACGTCCTCCCGTCTCAAAATAAAGCAGCAAGGTCGGGACGGAGACCTGCCCCGCATAGTAAACAGCGAGCCTGATGTTGGATGTGCGTAATGTTGGAGAGGAATCTACTGCAACTGAAGCCGGCTTGTCAGAGGAAGCAGCTAAGCCCCGGCGCGGGCCCAGGCAGGCACTCCTCGAGCGTCAGTGCCCTTGGAGTGAGAATGGACCCACGCTTGAGTGAGTCCCTGACAGGCACAGTGAAAGGACAGCCAGTCCCAGAGCGCTGACGGCAGCTACTCAGGGTTAGTCACATGGGACACGAAGAAATTCAAAGGAACAACCTAAGCATGCCAAACACTTACTCTCAATGACAAACAGGCAGAAGGTGAAGTAGGGAGTGAGGTTGTTAATTACATTATTTCAAAAGTTTGAAAACCCCACATCCAAAGTGATGCAATACTTGGTTAGAATCTCATCTATGCTGCAGATGAAAGAACTCAGATAAGATTCAACATGTTGTTATAAAGAAGAAATCAGACATGTCCTGACATCCATACACATGGAAAAAGAGGAGAACTGCACCAACATGCATTTTCAGGACAGATAAACGTCATTCTAATCCTTCTTATTCCAGTAAGACACAGTAGTGTCTCCAGTAAATGCAAATCTGTAGCTCCAATGAAATTAAAGAGCATGAGCTACAATGCGTGACACAATATACACTGTTGTTGGTATAGTTGTGGTGAGAGGCACTTATACATTTTGAGTTGGGTGGGTTTCATTGAAATTTTATGTCTTCAGTATACTCAGCGGTATGTTTGTGAAGGAAAGTGGACAAAAAGAATACATAAGACAATGATGAAATTAGCTTTAGCTTGTCTTTACAGTTATACATACAATACTTTCGACCTGGAAAATGTGAAAACCTGATTGTATCTGGGATTAGGGTTACAATTAAGGGCAACTTCCTTAACCCGTAGGCAGCCAAGTTACCAATCAATAATCCACTAATCGCTTGAATGAATAAAATACAGCGGTTCTCTTCCCATATGCTGGCAAATTTACAATCAGGCTCCTGCAAGCTGTCTGACTTGCAATGACAAAATTGATTAGTGCAACATTTTGGTGCTGGACCTAATTGCCTGATGAAGGTCTAACACCGCAACATAGCGCTAATAAATCTATCTTTGGAAGTTTGACAGTATGCAAGTGTTTGAAACTTTTGGATGCACTCGTGCCTCTGCTAAGCACCTTCCTCATGGATTAGATGTGTGAAGTTCCCTTGGTTTAAATCATATGCTGATCAAAACTAGTAACACATATTGGTCCCTGCAAAATCAGGTTGGTTACATTAGGAATTTCAAGAGTAGATAAATATGTCTTTGTAGGTTCCTAGTCATCGAGCTCTGGGTAATCCTAGGAGCAGATAAAGAAAGCACCAATAAATAGTTTTAAAAAATAAATAAATCAAACTGCAAAAAATGACTTAGCCACTCATTTCCTGAGGGGGGGTCCTCCACACTGGGGGCTGTATCTGGTCTCCCACTGGGGGTGCTGTCCATGGGTCCCTTCGGCCCAGCTGGTTGGGGGGGGCTCCCCACCTCGGTGTGGGAGTCCCCCTGTCTGTCGGGGTCGGGGGGTCTGGGTGCCAGCGCCCCCAGTGGTCATGGCCTGTGACTCCTCCCAGTGTGGACGACCCCAATTGGAGGCGTTTTCCACAATCGTTAGTGCCATGCCATGTCTCCCTACTGTCAGTGGTGGGAGTGTGTGTCTGTGGGCGTGTGTGTGTGTGTGTATGTATGTGTGTGTGGACGTGTGGACGTGCGTACGTGTGCGTGCTCCTGCAGTTGTGTGCATATATGTATATATGGAGGGAGGGACGGGTTTTCTTGTTTTTAATGTTTTTAATGTTGTAAAGCACTTTGCGTTGCATTTTTAACTGTATGAAAAGTGCTATATAAATAAAGTTTGATTTGATTTGATTTGATTTCCCCTTCTGCTGTCTGCATGTTACCACTTCCAAAATTGTCTTCGTGATGGGAAACAACAACAAAAAACCTTTGGCAACAACATGCCACACTAAAATACTCAAGGATTTGAATTGTGCAGCTGATGAAGGACGAGGTTACCTCATACAAAGCAGTGGACTGCATTTCACTGGATTCAAACCCACTTGAATGGTGGAAGACCAATGAACCCAAATATCCTCATGTTGCCAAGTTAGCAAAGCGCTACGTTGCTGTACCTGCTACCTCTGTCCCAAGCAAAAGGGTGTTTTCTACAGCTGGGGACATTATAACTGCCCAAAGATCTGTCCTTTCTGCACACAATGGGGACAAGTTAATCTTTCTGACAAAGAACATGAAAGTTGAATGAAACTGTGTAAGCCACACCTACACCAAGCTGGAATTGGTTGCTTGCAGCAATGTCTTCCTTTTTATACTAGAAAAATAATCTGAGTTATAGTTACAGCAGACCAATAAGCTGGAATTGTTAATGCTGCACTTGCACTTTTTAAAATTTTATTTTGTTTATTTGATATTGAGAACTATGCAGCAGTATTTCTATTACATTTGTACACATTGTACATTTACTTTCATTTACTGAGTTGCCAACAGCTCTTTGGTTTAAGAAAATAAACACGTTTTGGATTAATTATGAGCAGGTTTTTTTTTCTTCATTTTTCCCCTTAACTGAGAACCGAACCGTACCATACCGAACTGTGATATCCGTACCGAGGTATGTACCGAATCATGATTTTTGTGTACCGTTACACCCCTAGTTGATATATTTCAATTGAAATATTTGCACCAAGTAATCATTAACATTCCTGACTAAGGTTATTCATTGATAACAAAAATAATCACTGTGGAAGCCATACAAATGACAATAATAAACTTGATACGCTAATTTTATCTGCCAGCTACAACCTGCAATAGTGACACATGCCACTGCTTTTCAGAGCAGGCAAAGAATTGCATATCATTTGTAAAGTGCTTCACTGGCTCAACAAGCATGGCTGTCTGGATATTATTCGGGACTAATTTAGCCAAGGATGCATATTACAATAAAGGAACCCTTGTGACGTTGCTGTTGAGACTGATCTGTACAAAATGCACTGATCAAAACTGAAAGCAAACGGTGTGTCTAAATGTCAGACTGGCGGACTGAGGGAGCATCGCAGCAGCACCGGGGCAACGGAGCATCCTGCAGGGAGAGGTGAACCTAGAGACCGTGGTGATGCAGAGATGCTGAGCGTGTCCAGTGCAGTAGTCTGGCAAAGCAGCAGTCAGAGTAATAGGATTACTGGGACGAACGCTGTCAGATCACAGGCCCTAAAATCCCCTTAACACCCAGTGCAGGGGGGCAACCATCACCGATCTAGGTCCATACTGTACAAACACTATTAAAGAGTTTACGCTGCTGTAGTCAACATTGTGACCTCTAACTAGAGGTCATAACTTTAAGATTTTGAATGGAGACAAGTCTCATTTCTTGTTTATCACATAATTTAGAGAAGACGGCTACCCCACAGTTGAAGCCACAAGCGGATTAACTAATTAACTGACAGAAAATGAATCAAACTATTTTGGCAATCACATCTGTTGCTTTACAGGCTAAAACATCTCTGCATTCTTCATTGTGAGGCGTTGCTGCTTTTCTCTTTGGACGAAAGACACATCACTAATTTTTTAAATTCCCAAGTCTAATCAATGAAGAAAACAATAAAAGAAACAAGCAGCCCAATACTACTCTCTTGTATTATCCAGATTATTTAGATTAGAAAGAGAAAAATAACAATTAGAACCAGCAAGGGATATATTTTTAATTCCAGTGCATGAAAGAGATAAATCACAGAATCTGCTGGGAGTGGATTGTCTGTTCAATTAATATTTTGGCACATGTATCTGTAGCTACAGATCTATAGTTTGCCATTAAACACACGTGAATGGAGAAGACATTGGGGAGTTTAGCAGTGGTATGAAGGTGGTACATAATAACATGAGAACAGGGAGAACAGCTAACGGCAACGACAATTAAGTAGCTGATAAACCAATTAACCCTCTGAACCCCAATAAGTTTCTGGCTATTTTCTCCTCCTGTCACATTTTTACTCACTATGGGCTCTTTTTTAAATGAAATATAAAGTCCTGTACCTCTATTGAAACAGGACATCCATGGCTAGAAGTAGAGAAAACTCAAAACTATCTCGTGAACTATAATACAGGAATACACCCATAAATCATAAAACAGAAAAAAAGACAATTGAATTTCTTTGTTTATCTTTAAAGCAACATTTCAAAACCTGGAATCAACGTGTGCCCACAGGTGTTACCAATACGTCTGGTGACTCTATATAACATACTTTACTACTTACATTATCCATGTTTCCATACTTGTCTTCTATCTGCTCCATGTAAACACTGCCTGCAGTTCAGCTCTGTTTATTCTTACATTGTTGTCACAGCTGTTCAACTGGTATTAACTGAGTCACTTATGGCCTCACAGTTGAACTGTGGAGTCCAGAATTAACCTTTTTCACAGTATCTGGTTATAAGAAACTGTTTATTTTTGCACTATTTTGCATTATTAAATGAGTTATATAGAACAAAGTGATTCTGATGAAATATAATTATTTTAAACTTAGATTTGAATAAGCACCCTAACCAAAGAACCATCAGACAGCTCAAAATTTAGTGATTCCCTACATTTGTACAGTTCCTGGGTATGGCAAATGGTATAATTTTGATATGTTTTTAAGGACAACACTGGTGGTTTTTGGAGCTCAGAGTGTTAATAAAACAATGAAAGATTTGAGGTCAGTGCTTAACCACATATTAACCCTGTTTTAGGGGGGTAAACATAGGGTTTGAATCAGGGGTGCCATCTGTGCCTTCCATGCAAACAAGTCCCCAAAAGCCCCTTGCAAGAGGCTTTATGGATGTCGAGTGAGAGCTTTCATAAAGCTCAAACATGAGTAGCTTAAATCTGTGTCTGAGAGGACCGAGACAGCTCCACATGCAGCCTGCCACACCGGTAACTACTTGTCTGACAACAGAAGGTTGGGCAAAGTGTGCCACCACATGGCATTGATTGATGACAGTCAGCTTGTCTCTACTTACTGCTGTCTGCCAGTTTTTTTCCTACCAGTCTGCTTCCTTCCATTTGTCAAGGTTAATAAGCATCCACACCTAAGTGAACTGCTCTTATCATGGTGCAGTTCACACAGTATCTCGAAAATAACTACAAAGTGAAACTGCATTGTGTCAAGTGGAGTCCCACAGAGGCCCAGAGAGAGATTGGATCTGTCCTGCATTCATTTAATTCAATGAATCAGGTAGCTTATTTTGTGTTTTCATTTGCTTGGGCCTCGGAGGCTCTGTGATTCTCCATCAGTAATACACTGCAGCAGATTAGAGGCAATCAGACGGATCAAATACACTCAGTGCCTTTTGTGCACAATCAAAGGACACACTGTAGATGTTCAGCCCGCAGTATGATAACCAAGATGATCACTGCCCTGCCTTTGTGTTATTACCCAGAGACAAGATTGAGAGTCTGCAGCTATGGTGAGCTCAGCTAAATTCAGCTTGCTAACATGCTCACACCGGCAATGCTACCATTCTGATGTTGCGCAGATAACATTCCCAAGGTCACCGTATGTTGTGCTTATACTTATGTAGCATTATATGCATTTCAGCATGAAAACAAACATTAATTACCAAAGAAAGCACAACTGAATGTTCAATTATACAAACAAAATTTTTTACTTGATGATGTTGCAGAATGAAAACTTCAGCTCTGGAGCATGAATGTTTGAACTAAATTTCAAAACAATCAATAATTATTGAGACATTTCACATGAAACCCTAAAGTCAATCATGTAGTAGTACTAAAAAAAAGTGAGAATGATTCATCCTCTGGGGACTAGGAGAGTTTCCAGAGTTGTGGTCTCCATATCGACTGGTTGGGCAACATGCTTTCACTCATTAAAAGCACTCCATGATTAATACAATATTTTTGTTAATTGACAATCTGTTCAAACCTTCAAAATCTACTGACGACTGCAGGGTCAAACATATTGAAAATGTGCATTTGCTGAACATTTACTTGGTGTCTGCAAGAAAACTAATTGACACCACATCCAAAAAGTCGTCTGTGTGGCTGCAGTTTGTTCAAACAACTGACCAAAAATTTGACTGTAAACTTTGCAAACGGCAGTCTGCATATCAACAACCAACACTGGAGATCATCTTAAAAACAGCAGGCCAACTTGTCGGCATAACTTTACTCAGTAGTTCTTGTGTTGGGATCAAAAGTGGATGCAGTTCTATTTTGGGAGCTCATATGAATATGGGCAAGTGTGTGCTGGTTTGCTGCAAGTCTATTATCATTTCAGTATAAAATCAGAAGGTCAGAGTGACTTTTTATGCTGCAAATCCTATTTATTTACCATTTATTTAGGCCAAAAAGACTAGCAGGTAGAGTTCACTTAAGTTATGCTAATTTAAAGATTACATTATTTTTCCCTTATGATCAATTGTTGGGTTGATGAGTAGGTATGATTTCAGTTGATAGAGGTTTTCAGTAAAGCGCTAAAAATGTCTCCCCAATGCATCAAACTGCTGTTGACAGGCTAGTCTGCAATGTTAGTGTGGATATAATTGCCAGTCTGCAGCACCAATTGGAAACACAAAACCCAGACATTCAGTGTCGGTTGGCCGATACAATATCCTCGTTAACTGTGACTAGAGCTCGTTAGCGAAGGTCATCTCAGTTAAACTGTTCGCTGGGACAAAGAGGCCCACATAGTGCTGGTTAAGTCACAACACACTGCTTCACTTGTCTGGTGTTCCTAATGCAGGTGATGGCATAGGGAGACAAGCAGACAAGAATAAAGAAAGATCTGAAGAGCTCAGGCTTCATCAAACCTCCCCGAACACACACAGAAAGAGAGAAACCAGACGAGTCAAAGGCAAAGATTACACTGAAATCCAGTTGGGATCAAATTATACAGGAAGCACAAGAAAACAGAAAAAAATCTCTGAGTTTAGGAGGCTGAGATTCCGCTCCAAAAATATGCAAATGCCTCCAGTGCATATGATTAGACGGCTTATGGGCTGTTTCCTCCCTCATTATCCATTCAGTTCTTCTGCCCTGATGGGTTGATGCTAGAGGAGATAACAATGAACGCAGCAAAACAGTTTCTCAAACTTTCACCGCAGAGCTGTTTGTTACATAAACAAGAGTACAGGCCATCAAACAGCGTGAAAACTCTCATCTGTTTAGCCTCAAATACAGCCTTTATGTTATCGACTATTTTATCAGCTGTGCTGTGTAAGCTACAAACATGAACGCATGGATGGAGCTTGACAGGCAGGAGCATGGTCCTCTGTGAGACTGATCTGTTGTTAATGTGACTGACAGACACATTAGCCCTGTCATTTGGACAACAGAGAATACGTCATCTTGTTAGCGTCGCTGTGCATGGCAGCACTGAAGCAGTTTAGAGTCCTCAGGATGAGCAGCAGCAGTTTGCTCTCATCCTCCATCTAAATCAGAGTAGAACAGGGAGCAATCACTGGGTCCTCAGTGGATGAAACAAAAACCACAATCCCATCAAAATGTTTGGATTCACAGAAGCATCCATGAACCGCACATCAGTCAAACTCAGCAGAGTTTCAGTAACAACAGAAAGACAAAAGCGAAAAATTGTAGAAGCTGCAGATGGTTTCCAGTGTGAAACTGTATCCACTGGATGAGAGAGTAGATTTAGTACATTTACTCTGTAGATGTCCCACATTTCAACCTATGAATGTAGACATCAATACAACACAATCCAAAACAAAAATCCTTAAATATGTTGGGGTGTTTTTGTCTGAAAATGCAAATTTACATCAAAAGAAATGTAATACTGCAAACACATTAATAGATGTACTGTATGTAAATATGTGTGCAAATATGAATCATACAGGATCCCCCCAAGAATCTCTTACTTTAAAAAGGCCTAAACAGGCAGTTGGACAGAGGTGCTAAAAATATAATATCATTTTTCTTTTACCGTTACTCAAAATATGAATAGTGCCAGAGAATAATTTACACCAAAGAAATACACTCATATCCATGCAAAAACACCATTTCAACTGCACTGTTTTATTTCTACACTTTGATATAATGTGTTCATTTGTGTGCTTTAGAGATGCTGGTAGTCAGAGTTTACCTTTACCATGCCAACAGTTTCTGCTTTTTCCAGTCTTTGCGTAAAAATGTACAAGAAAGCACTACATGGTTTGATGACTATAAAAATAATGTGAATTATATGTTTTAGTCTTCAGATCTCTACCCAACTGCACACCTACAGGAGATTTTGGGCCGACATATTAGTGCCACCATCATCAAAACACCAAATGTGGGAATATCCTTTGGAAGGATGGTGGCCCAACGCTGTGGCTCCAGCAGTTTTTGTTGGTTTTTCTTTTACTTTGTCACCTGTCTGTATCTTTTGGGCAAAAGCCAATAGCAACTCCCAAAAAGCTGAAGCTAAACCTTTCATATCTTCTGCTTATTCAAACGAAACTTATCCCCCTTTCATTCAGGTGACTCACATAATACACGAGACTGTTGATATCTGATGGCAACCCACTTCCAGGTTTCCGCTTCGTTAGAAAATCGACCCACATCCAGCCCAGGTCAGGACAGGCATCGGCTAATGTGAGATGACCCATTCAGTCCTTCTGAATGGGGAATTAGCCCATGAATGTGCCTCCATATATGGAAACCTTATACTGTCACATTAAGGGTATTAAGTCATTCCAAGCTTTCAGAAGGAAGCTGTCACAACAATAGAGGTACAATGTAGATAACTGGTTAATGGAGGTGTTGACATCAGGATGTCAGGAACGATTTTACGTCAACTTGAGCCTAAAGCTTTTCAACCGCGATTGCTTCCTGCATGTTTAAACCAACACAGACGTGAGACAGGAGAAGAAGATGAAACCAGAGTAAAGGTAGCTAGAATAAAAGACAGATGAAGGCAGAAAAAAACAACAAAAAAAAGAGAATCAGAGTGAACGATAGGAATGGGAGAATGAGACCTTGAGGCTTTTTATGTACCATGCTGGAAGAAGATGAGAGAAGTGAGATGAATCTGCACACAAATACACACAGGGAGACACACACACACACACACACACACACAGACACACACACACACACACACGACTCCAAATCACATTTAGAAGTAGGGCAGCCTATCTGCCAGCTCAAAAGCCTGCAGCACTTTCCTCAATCATTATCCAACAAACGATACCATAACACAGTAGGCCTAGTTTATCTGCCTACTCATGCTAAGAAAGAATGCTCCCAGGCAGAGACGCACAACTTACAAACCTGACACATGTTTATTTAAAGTAATATGGAGGCTACATGTCTGGGAAAATGTTGAATTTAATATGTGTGAATATGAGAAGACCATTTGCATGTTTTTTAAAACTGAAAGCCAAAACAGAAAAAAAACACTGCTTCTTCTGTTACTTTAAATATAGATAAGTGTGCATATACAAAGCGTTACTTTGCTCACCGAGACTAAACTCTCAGACCGACCCGAACCTGAAGATGAGAAGCCGAGAAACATGTTTTCGTGGCAGAAAATGTTGCCAAGGAGACGTAAGGAGCGGACTGACATTTGTGGTTAATTCAAAGCTGCAGAATAATAGCAAAAGGGGGCAAGAGCACAACAGAGCCATTCATCATTTATCACTCAGGATGAACTTAGGCAAACCGTGCAGTCGAACAAATCTAATCGTGCTGTTGGCTCAATTAGGAGGAACAAAGTGAATTTGTAAATTTGCCGAGCAGGGAAATCACTTTGGACAAATTCAGACGCAGCAAAAAGAAGCAGAGGAAAGAGGAGACAGACAGTTATGGTCGTTATGGCTGCATAACCCCACACAGCGAAGAAAAAATGCAGATGAAAAGGAAAAATTATAGTACATCAATTATAAAACACACTCAAACAAACAAGACTAGAAGTTCACAATCACTCTAGCAGCTATGTGAGGTAGCAGGTAGGAAGTTTTCCATAATGTCTATCTTCATTTAGGTTGTTAATATTTGCAAATCAGCACAAAACACACGCACAAACACAAGATACAGCTACAACTGACACATACATTTAAGTATTGGGTCATGAAGTAATAAAGAAAGTGATATTTTGGCCTGATGATGACAAAAAGACAAAAAGTCACAGCACTATCTAGATTATGACACATTTTCCTATGAGGAACATTGATGGCTTGTATGAAACTTCACAGGAATCCTTCCAAATATCTTCAAGATATTTCACTCAGAACAACAAATATCAATCTTATGGTTAAAAAAAAAATCACCAAAATCATCACTGACCCGTGAATATCAATGCAGCATTCAGTTGTTTCCCAGTGAACGTTTCAGTTTGGACCCAAAGGTGAACTGACAGACTGATCAACCGACTATCATCACGACATTCCCATTTCCAAGTGAAGAACATTTGTTATCTTGTAAACATGACTCATGTCAATGTGCGAGATACACTAGAAAGAAAAAAAAAACAGCTGGTTCTTGTAGTCAAGATGTTGGATGCGTGAGAAATGGGCAGATGTTAAAGTAGAGATGATCGACACGTGAAAAAAAGACGATTGCAGTTGACTGATTTTGTGATAAAAATCACAATTTTAGTGGTAATTGTATTTTTTGCATTTCTTTTCCACTGAAACGAAAATAAAAATGATCATCTGGAGGCAGGGGAATCTCTGTGCTACATTTATAATGGTGTGTTGTGACACATTTTACCTTTATCAAAAGGTGATTTGGATATTGCACTTGATCATACTGCAGCTTTGATAATATTGTAATTAATTGTTTAGCCCTGGTGTACTGACACAAACAACTCTGAAAAGATTTAAATTGTGATGGCCTGACAAAAGAGTCAGAGGATCTCTGAAATGTTAGGGCTTGTTAGGTGCTCCTCGTTAGAAATGGCAAGAACCTACCAACAGTGGTCAGAGGAGGGATAAACCATAAACTGACAACAGTGTGGTGGGGATGTGCTCCATTTCACTCTGAATACCTCTCTAGTTTAGTCTTCTAAATATAAAGCTGTAGCCAGCAGCTGGTTAGTCTGACTTGGCATGAAGAGTGGAAACAGGGACTAGCAGCAAGCCTGTCTCTGTGTGAACATAACAAAATCTACGTATCAACTGGGGCTGAACAAAGAACTGATTTCAAATCTAATCTCGCAAAGGCTGCAATTTAGGATAAGTGAGGTGAGGCTATTCAATAATGAGACTAATGCTGTAATTCAACTTTATTTAATTTGTGCAGATTAAGGCTTTCAGCAGTTGTTTTGCGTGCCCATTAATCACTCTATGCTACATGATTCAGGACTGCATGCTGGGGTGCAACTGACTACGGCCCAGTCTCATTATCTAATAAACACACCTCACACATTGTGCAGCACAGCTGATCCAGGGTTTGAACTGTCGTGTCAGTGGATTAACAAATTCATGCCGCTCCCTTTGTGTGACAGTCACACTTTGATGGTGTCTCATGTGGCTCCATCACAGTTTTAAATCACAGCAAATGTTGAGGTGAAGCTTGACTTTAGAAAGTTCTATCTAAATGACTAGAGTATAGTCATTAACATGACTTTGCCAGGCAACCAGAAGGGACTCCAACAAGAAATGAGTAGATTGAGGTGCTGTTTTATCACTATGGTAATTTTTTTTACACAGAGGATGGACATATGGCTGGTACACCTCACATACAGTCATTTATGCAGACACAAGGACATATGAGCACTCTGATGCAAATGAGTTCACATGACTGCAGATTGCAGGTGCAGACACACACCCACAAAACTCACCCATAGGCACAAACAATATCCATCTAACACGCACACTAGCAAGCATGATAAGCCTGTCCAGTTCCTGGTGTGTTGACTTTAGTTGTGTTTGCACTTGAGATTAGCGACAGCAGGCAGCAACAGCACTAGCTGGCGGGTTATACGACTGTTCAGATGAGTTTCAGGCTACGTGCTCACAGGAACCTTTGCACTCTAACACAACTGTGAGCTTGGATTTACTGACAGACTGAAATTGCCACAAAACAGAGTAAAAACTATGGTTTAAAATGTCAGACCTGATCAGTTTGTGTGACACTGCAATTTCAATAAACTTGTATTAATCTTCTGACATCTGTGTGTTTATATTTGCAGAAAGTAAATGATTTTTGACCTTCCAAATGCTACAAATGACACACACTCTTCATCAGTGTAACAACTGGACACAGCAAACCTGAAAAACCCCAGCTACATGAACTGCAACTTTGCGTGCGGAGGCTGCAGCGTAATGGTCAGAGAATGTCTGTGAAGAAAATATGCCTTCAGGCTCTGCAGCAGGATCGAGTTCGTGGCTTTGGAAATGTCTCTTTGGATGGAGCTTGTTTAGGGTGAGCACGGGGACATCAGAGTATGTAAGACCCGACTAATTGTAGCGCTGAAAGGCAGGGTCTAGCTTCAGGGCAGATGATGGCAGCAGAAGCCTGTGTGTTTGTGTATGCGTGTGACACGATGCTGGTAGTGGAGACGGGGAACTCTCACCACCTGTCTGTCCATCCATGTGAGCAAAGACCGGCTGTCCCTTCGGTATATTTATCCACCTCACACACCAGGTTTAAAAAAAGAAAAAAAGCAAGCACAAGGCAGAACATACATGACAACAGACCAAAAAAATATATTATATAACTCTAATGCACAGTTGTCAAAATGAATGTATACACCATATGTTTTGAAGGTTGAAAACGTTTTCCTCAGCATTAACAGAAAATCACCTGATTGCGTTTTGTCAGAGTCTCAATATCAGTTCACTTTCAGTCTCACTAGGTTCTAAAACAGCTGAGGTGTGCAGCAAATCACCTCATTTCAGCTGAATTTCAGCAATCAGTGGATTTTCTCTTGGAGATTAAGCAAATCTGCACGAATGTCTAACATCAGGTTCAGAGCTTTAGTGAATTTCATTTTGCAAATTAGGCCTATAAGGAGATAAAAGAAAGCTATCATAGCTTGTCAGCTTTGTTATATCATTCAATTCTATTACATCTCCACTGTTTCTTTTTCTTATAGTACAGTATAAAATGCTTCACAAAAACAGTGAAGAAAATAGTAGAGGCATCTCTGTAGCACTACAATGCTTCTGCCATCATGGGATGTTGTGACACGACTTTATTAAAAAACTGTACCGATAACAACAGGCTGCAGATATAAATGCAGGTCCACTGCAATTTCTAATGTAATGTAATACACACATTCTAAAATGTTACCATTAGTGGTGCTGTGACAGCTGCATAGTAGCAATATTGCATGCACAACTTTCAGAAACATTAGCTTGTGAAAACTAAGATTGCAACTGCTCCTGATGTGAGGTGGGTGCTACTCTAAATATTACGCTACTGTCGGTCAAAATATTATGCATGTGCACGTGGGCATGAGCAGGTATGTGTGTGTTTACATTGAAACACATTCATTTGATTGATTTACTACTTTTAGTAACAAATTTGTCGTATTATCTACTAGAACTAGAACTATCGATTTCAAAATCACAATTTGAAACAATGCAATTAACAAATTACAAATGCTAGGATATAAATTATGCATCAGGGTGTAGTTTTTTATCATCATTATTATTATTATTATTCTAACTTGATCTTAGAATGTGCAATACTTAGATGGTGAGTCATGACTGACCTGCATGTTTATATCTCAGAATGTTCACAGAAAGGTCCTATTATTACATCAGCTGCCTGCTGATGATCACATGATTGCAATCCTATTACAAATTGGCCGCTGCTGACTTATCTGTCGGAAATCACACAACAGGTGAGCAGCCTTGGCGGAGTACTGGGCTCTCTGATTGCTTTTCTTGTTTTGTTATTGGAATTATTGTATTTATTGTATTTATTTATTTATTTATTTATTTATTAATATTAATTCACTGATTTCACTTAACACAGTCACAACCTTTGCAGTAACTGTTCTATCTCCTTTTTGTTTTTTTAAATCCCAATTAGATATTATCCCATAATTTTTCAGCCTTACCATCCACCATGTTTCTGGTACTGTGACATCCCAAGTTTGGTGCACTTACCAAGTTTCTACAACCACATATTTTGTAAAAACACAGATAAATTACTTCTGTGCCACTTTCTGGTCCTCCTGTGCCACAACACAGCAGATCAGACATTGTTAACAGATTGTGACTTATTTTGAAGTTACTGTTAATCAAGAAGAATGGGACCCCCGTTCCTCCTGGGTAAACAAAGGGTAGCTGCACTCTTTCAAAGCCGAGATCACATCTAATCCACTAAACATATAGGTCACCTACTACGCTCTTGTACATCTGCCATTAAGCTAGCATGAATACCTAGTGAAAACAATGCCCCCCATTATGGTTCATGCCTCCCGAAATACAGAACATCCCACATTCACACATGTGCCGGCCAACCGCCTGAGCCGTGCTATAGATCTGTAGCCCCCCTGGAGTTAAGCTGTGCTCTCATTTCTCCTCTGGATTTCTGGGACATGCGGGGTGTGTAATTGTTATGCAAAAATGTAATTCACTGATATTTAGGCTCTGTTCTTGATGGGTCCTGACTCCTTTTCAGTTCTGCATGGCCGTATTGTTTGATCATGCTCTGTGTTTTAATCTAATTTTGGGTCTACTGTAGGTTTAGAGCAGGAAGCCTCATTTATGCATTGTACACTCGTGTAGTCTGTTCTTCCGCAGCCTTCAGGCATGGGTAAGCATTTGTTATGGCTAGCTGCCAAAATGTGACTATTAGGAATTAATTGAGGAAGGATGACAATTGAGAGTAAAGAAGAACATTTCTGTTTTTCTAATGTATTTCTGCTGCTGCCAAACAAGTGGACAGCTGCCACAGTGATGTATGAATGAATGAACACGCAGAAAAGAAGAAAGGATGATAATAGCGAACACACATGCTCTGCAGCCTGGTGCCTTCATTGTGTTTCATTGTGTGATTTGGCAGTTCTCATCGGGTTTTGTTGACAAAATCCTCAGGCCCAGACAGAAACTGGAAGAGGTAATGTCAATATCCGTACACCAATATTTAAATATTTACCATTACGTAACTGTCTTTGCTTATAAAAACAGTTTTTCTTCCCATAGTTTCAGCAAAGTCTGAAGCATAGAGGCACAAAACTTAAACTTAACTCATGTAAAAATTCTTGTTGCACACTCTGACAGGTCTGGACCGACTCTCGACAGCCAAACAGCTGCTCCTGACTGAGTCATGAAAGTTCGCCGAGCTCTCGGCAGACTGACACAGACTCAGCAGACCCACACTGAGATGGCTGCAACTGAGAAAACATGAGTTTCCCTTCTTACTCGCACGGCAGACAGGAGTTTTCTCCTGAGATGTTCCAGACAGACGTGAGGACAAATGCAGAGAGAAAGAAAAGCTGAGGAAATCTGACTCTTGGCAGTCTGAGGAAGGAGGCTGCATCCTGACGGACATGTGAGGGAGGCTTAAAATCCCATTAGAGCCGATCAAAATTCAAAGGGAAGCATGCATAGCCTGCCCTCAGCCTAAAAATCTATTCCTGTCAGCACTGAGTAGATAGCCAGAGATGGGCTAAATTGAGACGGTCTATTTTGGTAGGAGAGTGAGGGGATGGAAATACAGCTGCACTAAAGAGAGGGGGGTCAAAAATAAAGAGAAAGGGGAGTGATGGAAGCATCGACAAGGGTGAGGAGGAGAAAAGCTTTAAAACGGTTTCCTTTTGTATGGAGACAGCAGCCTCCTGTAAATAGTACAAGTTTGTTTCCCAAGGAAATTCCAGTAGATACACATGTCCTTTTCTAAGGCACTGAGCCGTGGAAGACAGCGAATCCTTCCATGTGGGCGCAGCAACACCAGCCTTTGTTATTCAGCCTCGTTAATCGATTGTGGAGGTTGTTAGAATGCAAGAGGTCTCGCTATTAGGGAGCACTGGAGCTCACACACGCAAGCATACAAATGTGTCTGCGAACGCACTTGCAAACTTTCTATGCCACTGGACAAACTGAATGAAACAAATTCTTAAAAACCAACACAGTAGGACCGGTCAGCCATAATGGAGGGAACGTTGAACAAAAAAAGTACTCTGAAAAGATCCCCAGGACACAAAATTGTGTCTTTTCACTCTCTCGCTGTGGGAATGGCAGGTGTGAGAGTTTGTAAAAATGGCTTGACTCAACTAGCACAACTCCTCTGCTCTGTCAAGCCCAGATTCACTGTTTATTCAGAGATGATCAGGCGGCGCTGTCTGCTCTCCCTCTCGCTCCTCTCATCTTTGCTCCTGTTTTCTCACATTGACTGAGACTAAAGAGATTAGCCGAGGGAGATGAAACGACTACGGCTCTGCCAGCAACCACGCAACCCCTCTCGTTTCCAGGACTTCCTCCCCAACTCTTTCTCCCGCTGCCATCACTTCATTCCTCACTCTCTTTAATCACACTCAACTCCTCAGAGCCACTGCTCAGCGGCTCAGCTAAAAAGGGTTGCACTTTTAAATTAAAGGCAATGTCTTTGCTTTTGTAAAGAGATGAGGGGGGAAGTCAGGATGTCCAGTCAACATTCGTCTATACAAATTTAATTACTTTTTGGCGAACAAGCCAAAAACGCGCGTGCCTACTCTTAAACGCTCATGTGTTTGCATTCACACAGTGTCGGCACAGTGTGAGAGGGTTCACCCAAAAAAAGAAGCAGGAGGCACAAAAATGCCTCCCACGAGCTGCGCAAACAGCGGGAAGACGATCACTTCCATAAGATAGACTTTAAAGCAAGAGCATGTAACTTCGAAGAAAAAAGCATCTGACAAACAGAAAGCTTGATGCATAAACAATGCATTGCACCCTGGGGGTTTGCTGTGGCATGCTATTTTATGTTGGCTAACATTAGCTACAATCCACTCGCAATCTGCTACTAGAAATAGCCACCGTATATCTGATATTGCTGAACAGTTCACTTAATAACTATGAGAGCACTGTGGTATATTTTACCATGTGCCTAGAAACATTTCAGTGGCTTTATCTAGAGCCTGACTGATATATTGTTTGACTAATAGTCTTGGCCGACATTGACCTGTCACAGATATATCATCATAGGCATATATGTTGTCTGATATACAGCAAAATGTTTCTTTTTTCTTGATACAGAGCATAATGCAAAGAAAGTTTAAAAATTACATGAAGACACAGTTTGTCCAGAGGAGTACACTCACAATTCTCTTAGCTCTGTTTGCAGCACATGTAGCCGAGTATGACAATGGTGAGGGGTAGTTTTTGAAATACATACACACAGCTTTAAGTACCATTGACCATTGAAATAGCACTAATGGCTCCCTAGTTGTTCTTTAGAGAAGGACCTTGTTTTGAAATACAGTTGAGTAACATTTCCCAGATGACTGTCAAGTGGCAAGTCTTGCCTGCACTGACTTTGAAAACGTGTCCTTCTGGAGACTTTTCTCAAAAGCCTGTTAGTGCAATAAACTAAAACTGACCTTCTGTTTGCCAAATCATGTGTTTTAAAGCTCCAACTGCAAAGATGACAGGGCATTCTAAATTCTAGGGCTGCTGATGGTAATTATTAAAATGTGTTCACAACCATACCATAATGTTTCAGTGTATTACAACAACTCGTTGTCTTCTATATCGAACTTAATTGCTGCATCATGACGTCAGTCATTGGTCAAGTGCACTCAGCGCTAGGACTGATTGATTTGGGGAAAATACCTGATTGTGAATTTTTGACACATATTGCAATTTGACTTGTTAAAATCAAGCTTAGCTTCAACAGTCAATGTGTAACAGTTTTAAACCATGATCCAGCATTATCACGTGATATTATCAAAAGCGTGATTCACAAAAGGAGGACAGCAGTAATTTATAAAACCATTAACATGTGACATGTAACAGTTTAAACTCTGGGTAAGCCACTCTTCAAAATGTACAACATGTAGCTATTAAATAATGAGACTTTGTTAATGTCAGTGGAGCCACAGCATGCAAGCCTGAACCACATACCAGTCAGTGATCGATGGGCAACATTAAATAAGACTGAATTACTGCATTAGTCTCTAAATTTAATAGCTACGCCTCGTGTATCTTAAATTGCAACCTTTGAGATTTGTTAATTGCCTTGTTTCAAGCGGCAGTTTTGAAACCTATTAGATATTCAGCCCTACTAAGCGCCACTGCAGCACACTTTGACTCAGGAGAAGCAGAGTCCAAATGAGTTCTGTGCTTCAAAAGAGCAAAGGCTTCAAAAGTCTGGGAGTACTTCAAATTATCACAACACAGGAAGGTGGTTTGTACACAATGCAATGTATTTGTGATGTACTGAAGCAGCAATGTAGTGTAATGCAGGACCACCCCAAGAGAACACACACAGGATGTTGATCTAGATTTGGGAGAGCTTTTAAATGTCTTTGGTCCTTGTAACTGCTAAGTTTACTCATAATGGTCAAACTCAAAAATAAAATGAACTTAAATGACATGGTAAACTAGACTTTTTGGAGAAAAAATGTTGCTTAAAATAATAAAAAAAAATAGCATTTCATGGCAGTCCAACTAACAACTAAGCTCTAGTCATCCAGCGGTCAGTGGACTAACTCTGGTCTATAAATAGTAACATCTTGTAACTGTCAGCAGAGATTACCTTAAATACAAAGGGCAAATTAATAAATCAGAGGTTGTTTTTTAGAGATTGGGGCTTCCTATCAGCCAGAAACTCCCTTTTACATTCATCACATGAGACTCTAGCAAGCAGCATTGTGCTTTATCCTCATTAGCCATTCAGAAACAAACTCATTCTGTACATTAGCCTGAGAGTTGCAGCTTTAATAAACTAACTCATTCATTATTGATTCGGAGCTTTTTTTGTTTTTAGATCTGAGAGGAAGTAAACATATACGCAAGCCTATGCATGCATATGTGAGCACACACTCATAAATAAGCCGTAATGACTCGGCACGTGCATTTTTAAATAGATGCATCGCAAATAGATGCTGGTAAACAGACTTGACTTTGATGTAAAAACGACAACATCCCATGTATTTCTTCAGAGAAATAATCTTTTTCTTGTAGCAATCAAAAAAGCATCTCTCCCGCCTGCCTGTACCTGCTCCTGTTTAATGCGCTGCCTCTGCCTGCGGTGTATCAGTCTCATGATCATGTTTACTTTATAGCCTTATTGATTCGCCAGTTTGGGAATTGCAGGAAATAAGAGGCGCTATCTGCACACTCAGCCCATTCACACACATACAAAGGCTCATAAACTGTTGTCTCACTTTATCTCTAGACCTACTTTTGTGGATGGGTTCAGTCATGCTTCCACGCACACTTAAGCAACACAGCGGTCACCTACAAACCCAATCTTTAACCCTGCAGGAGCTAAAACAAAGAGACAAAATGGCAGAAATTTTGAATGCTTCGTATAAAAACTTGCATTTTTTTTTTAACACATAAACGCACAATACGGATCTTTAGTAGCTAAAAGAATCACACATTTACCTCCTGCATATTCACTCAGCCAGGACTAAGAGCCTTGTCGTGTCTGAACCAAGCTAGTCCAGTGACTCACACTTAAATTACTGAACCACCACAGCTGTCTGATTCAGCTCAGTGTTAGCTACCTGAAGGCCTTCTGGGACGAGGAGAAGGAAAAATGATTATACCATACCCATAGTAACACTGATATGGCTATACGGAAAAAAAAAACAATCATCACTGCGATATGATAAATGGAAAATTGGGGGAAAGGACGCTGGAAGACAGTAAACAAATAAATCTCAGAAGTATAAAAAAACCAGGATGATTTGAGACTATCAGCTCAACAGAATAATAATAAGCCACAAACTGAGTTTAATCAAAGGCAGCTCACACACACTGCGCTCCTCAGTTCCTCCCAAAATTAGAGATGGCAAAGACAAAAAAGGCAAGTCCACCTCACTCTTATTGCTGCTGCAGAATTCATCCGTGGCCTGCATTGTTTTCTTTCCAATGTCAGAAGTCCTGATCTGCTGTCCAGCCGCTGCATGCGTCACTACATTTTCAATGCAAATCTCACCTGACAGCAGAACACTACCATTGTAAAGGTAGTTTCTGTCCTCCATCACAATCCCAAGAGGACTTAAGATGAGTGTATAGTCAGTGTGTGTGTGTGTGTGTGTGTGTGTGTGTGTGTGTGTGTGTGTGTGTGTGTGTGTGTGTGTGTGTGTGTGTGTGTGTGTGTGTGTGTTTTCATCTCACCCTGATTCTCCTCATGGCCGCCACAATCTCCATCCGACTGTTGGGCCTCGGTACGTCCAGACTCCCCACGTACTGCAGCCACACACAAACAGGAAGAGCATCAGAGTCACATATCTTTGCATTCGCTGCAGCTGCACAATTAATATCCAATAATCATACATGGCACTGATATTATGTATGGAACCACACTCCTCAGCCATCCTCACTATGCATTGCTACTAATTAAAAACATTTTAAAAAGCACAGTGCAATCAACTCCAAAACTCCCACAGTGGAGGGTCCGAGACCCCACAGGAGACCTCCTATGAAAACGCAGCAAAACTAGGGATCATTTAAACAATTAACGTGTACTTTTATGTGCTGAGGCCCCCCCTCAGAGCAGATGTCTGAGGGGGGGAAGACCCACTTTTGCAATTCACGGCTAACCAAATGTTTTTTCCATTGCAATATGGTAAACCAGTGTGTGTCTGTTTAGGACAAATGTGTTTAATGCAGGCTACAGAGGACAAAGCCATGCCTTATTAATAAGCTCTTTGTGGCTTGCATATATTTGAATTCGTTGGTGTGTAATTAAGAGGCTCCGGGGACCATGTTGGCTTTGATGTTACTATTATTTTGATTACAGTAGTGTGAGAGTGTAAAATCAGTAACACTGACTTTAATTTAATGTTTACTTGGTACTGATGGGTTTTTTTTGTGTTTGTTTTTGCTTTTTTATAATCGCATTTGTATACTTATTTACTCATTAAGCATCTCATTGTGTATTGTTGAATTTTCACTACTACTGTATGTGTCCACGTGCATTTTCTTTCTTATGGTTTTATTGAAAAGTGTTTTGTGTCTCCACACCAACTGACCGGTGTGTGCCATTAATTTAGACCATGACTGTTCAAACTGAGCATGCTGCTTAATAAGAAGAGCTTTAAAAATGTGACATACAAGCAGCCATGTGACTCAACTTGGGACCTGTAACACTCCTTCATTTTAACCCTTTCTACTGCTGTGTTCTGTTGTCTGATCAACACTAAACATGCAAATCAGCTCAAGATTTGCAGATTTGTGTGTGTGATTTTAGTAGTTTAACACAAAATTGCACACCATTTGTGTAAATATCCAAGCAAAATGCCAAATATTTGCTTCTGCAAAGTGAGGAAGTTCTGCTTTTCTGGTTTCATATCACTGGAAACTCAAAATCTTTAAGTCTTTGACTGATATTCTGACAAAACAAAACCCTTCAATGTTACTCACACATCTGGAAAACAGTAATTTGCAATACTTTCTAACATTTTTTATCTGGAAAGCAATCTTTAAATCAGTTGTTCAAGAAGAAAATAATCATCAGTTGCATCTCTACTATAAAAAGAACCCTCTAAAAAACTGAGCCCTGTCTAGCTGCTTCCCTCAGAGGTTAATAATTCAGCAACTTGGGAAAAACCTGAAAATACACTCAGTCCACTTTTGAGCATCAAAAAATGGACGAGCTTTTTTTTTTTTTTTAAAGACTGTGCAATCAAAATGAAGTGGATATTCCTTAACATTTACACTTCCACTAACAAACCAGCCACATGTGTGAACAGGACAAGCTGCCATGTGTTCAAACTTCATGATGGATCCCAGCTGAGGGGCTCCAGTGCACCTGCCTCTCCAACAACACAACACAACACAACTGTGCACGGTTCAACAGGGTCACAATGAAGAGGAATCATCCTCTGGTTTCACCTTGGCTTGGAAATATATCCCATGCTGATAAGCTTCCTCGTTGTGCAGCGGCAGCCTCGAGTCCGCCACATCGTCCACCAGGTTGTACCTGTTCCTGGCGGGCATCCCGGGCTTTTCAACCGACCAAACACAGTTCAACAACTAAACGCACAAACACCGAGCGGCTCTGCGTCGCTACAATCCCCATGTGTGTGCGCAGCGCGGCTCCAGGAGTGAGTTCCCACTGGAAACGCAGTCCATTGTTGCTGCTTTGCGCCTCAAAAGGTCCCAAGAAGGACACAACTGCGCGCTCCTTTTTCTCCTCAGCGCACTTCAGGGTCTCCGTCCACATATGCGTCTGGTCAGGACGCACGGACGACTGTTTTTTTTTTTTTTTTTCCCCGGAGCCACAGGATCAGATGTTCCTTGTATTCCCTCCGCAGGTGATGTTGGCTGCTCGCTCTGGGTATATATTTTTTGAATCCCGTCCTGTTGGTGGCAACGCTGCACCCTGCCTCCCCCTCTCTCTCTCCCCACCTCTCTCTCCCTCTCTCTCCCTCCACAAAGCACAAAGCAGGTCCCTCATTGGAGAGAAGTTCCCAAGCATGATGCAACCCGGAGCTGGGAGGAGAGCCAGCCACCAAGTTAGTCCAGCCCTCAGGAGATGAACATTTGATACACTTTTTCCTGGGAGCTGAAGCTGGATTTACTGTGGGGGGCCCAGAAGAAAGACAATAAACAAGGAATTCTCAGCTTATTACGTTTAAAATGTCACATTTGATATATTTCTAGTGGTACATTTATTCAGGTGCTGCATGACTTTGACATAGTTTTATTTCTGAACTCTGAACTTCACTTTGTTTCTCTTTAGAGTAGCCATATTTTTGAATGTAGGACTTTGTATTTTTATGGGACACAAATCTAGTTTCACAAGAATGACTTATTTGAATACTTGAGCCTACTGAACACTACTGCTAATGTCCAAAAGGTCGAAATATATTACTATTATTATTATTATTATTATTACTATTATTACTATTAGTGGTAGTAGTAGTACTAGTAATACATTTTTATGGCATCTTTCAAACCCAGCTTGTCTTAATTTGCTTGCTAACTTTTTGGAGTAGTCTGTGATTTTACAATGCACTGTCACAGATTAAACCATTGCAAATTACATAAAGAAAAGTTAATTCAAACTCTTCCAGCTATCAAAAGTACAATTTTGATATTTAAAGTACATTTTGTCGTCACTACTTCTGTACTTTTAGCTCCATAAAATACTTCATTTTACTGCTTTTTGAGTGTAGGACTATTTTTATAGTCTAGTTTAGATTATTTTTTATGTGGCACTAATTCTAATTTCATATAGTAAATGCTCCAAATACCTCTCCTGCTACTGTCTATATCCCAAAAAGGTGTAAATATGACGACAATAATGCAAAATAATGCATGCGTGTGATCAGTTTTTTTCCACATATAATGCATTCTCACTGTATGAACTACTCCAAAATACATGTAGAAGTTATTTCCACATTTTTCAACTATTAGTATATCAGTAATACAATTTTAATATTTAAGGTATTGGTATTTTGTTGTCAGTACTTCTATACTTTTAGCTATTTTTATATACTTTATTTTAAAAAAGGACTTTATAATACTTTACTTTTTGATAATTTTATAGGGTACAAATTCTGGTTTCATGAGAGTAAATTATCTAAATACTTGTCCGACCATTGTCTCAGTCTCAAGAAGGTCTATATAATAAGACAATGAATAATAAATAACTGTAACTATAAATAATATATATATATATATATATATAAACTGCATTTATATAAACCAAAGTTAAGTGCTTTCTGACAAAAAAAATTAAGTTTTTACAAAGAAATAGCATCCGAAATTAGAAATATCACAAGCTAACATAAATTAAACTATTCCAAAAACAAAACAATTACCTATTTTGTCATTTCCAGATCCAGGCTACATTATTCCTTGTTGCGTCATTCTGTGACTCCACTGCAGGCCATCAGCCTCCGGCTATTTTTCTCAGCATAAAAGAGAGGTTCTTCCAGGTTTTATTTTGCCCTTCATGACCACATTAACATTTCACAATGCTGCTCCAGTGGCTGAGACTCACACAAACCTCATGTGCTCATTTTCATCATCCTTGGAGTTTTCCCACTAGAGCCCAATTAGTCTCTGAGCAGAGAACAAGACTTCAGTCACTGAACAGCCACTACTAACTACATGCACACAGTGACATCTCATTTTACACAATACACGGATGTTTGCTGGTCGTGAGGTGGAAACAATGCAGTGTTTAATCAAGCTTACACCTCTTGCTGTTGTCATATTACTGCTGCAGCGACAGGTATTAACGACATTGAGCAACATGTATGTACAAGCCCATAATACAATGGAAGGGTAGCATTTTAAAGCATCAATAATAAATACCATCCTATCTTTGTACTAGTAATTCATTACATAATTAAATTCTAGGTTAACTTCTTAACACATATTGCCATAATAATGTCATGGCGCCCTCTGTTGGTTACTCACTGTTGGTTTCTGAAGTTGAAATGCAACTTCAAAATGTTTTCTGATGTTTTAATATTACATATAAAGTCAAAGTCTTTGCCCTGAGTTGGTTACTTTGCAGCTGACAGGCAGCAGATGTGCTCATGTGGACTAATCTTTGAAAAAACAGATGAATTAGGATCTCTTAATATGAGAAAATGGCATCCAGGTGCCACAACTAATTCCCACTAATCTGCACTCAAAGGGCAAGATATGAAAACTGCAAAATAATCAGCTTATTAAGTGAAAGAAAACGCCTGGAGTCAACACAGGGGAGGGATAATGCTGACATAATGCACTTTTAATTAAATGGTGACAGATGGTTATCATTAACTTGATTAATTAAAGGGGCATTAGCCACCAGTACAAACTGCTTTAACCTGAGGCAGTCGAGTGGTTAGAGGACATACCACATGGGTGCAAAGGCTCTGAGCAGTAAATCCTGGGTTTGATTCCCTGCAGGCAAGACCAATGGCTGCATGTCATTCCCCTACTCTCTTCCCACATTTCCTCTCTCTTCACTGTCTGTCTGCATGCTGTGCAATCAATCTGTGCAGTTTAACAGTACATTCAGACAAACATAAAATATATAAAAGAATCCAAGCAAAAAGAGTGCAGCATGAAAGGTGTGGCTTATTTGTTTAATTGTCTTTGTGTGTAAAACTATAGGTAGGACTCAGAAGTTAAACAAAAAATAGCAGAATGTCCATCCATCCATCCATTATCTGTACAACGCTTTATCCTAATTAGGGTCGTGGGGGGGCTGGAGTCTATCCCAGCTGACTTAGGGTGAAGGCAGGAGACACCCTGGACAGATCACCAGTCTATCACAGGGCTACACATAGAGACAAACAAGCACACTCAGATTCACACCTACAGACAATTTAGAATTACCAATTAATTTCAGCATGTTTTTGGATTGTGGGAGGAAGCCAGAGTACCCGGAGAAAATCCACACGTGCACAGGGAGAACATGCAAACTCCATGTAGAAAGATCCCAGGCCCAGGCCGGGATGCAAACCAGGGATCTTCTAGCTACAAGGTGACAGTGCTAACCACTGATCCACTGTGCAGCCCCAGAATGTCTGTGTACTATAAAATGTAAATGAGGTATCTATTGACTTAAAGCATGTTTATTGGAAGTTAATCCTTAAGGGGGAGGTGATTTAAGTCTGAGTGGGTTCAATAAAAAGCAGGGCATTTCTGTTGTCCAGGACATTGGTTTATATTTGTTCTTAATCTGCTGGATTTTTTGAGATCAGCAAGAAATTTTTAATGAAACAGTTTGTCAAATACATTTTCTTGCTAGCAGACAGACACTGAACTCAGACAATTGATAATTCTCTGAGGTCTTCTTCTGTGTGGTAAATAATAACAAGTCTCTGCAGACCATGAGAGAGTATTCTACAATCAGTGGACTTTTGACAGCTCTTAAACCTAACTCCATCCCATCTTCTAACCCTAACTATATGTCATGGTTTTGTGATGTCCGCTGAATGTAGACTGTCCACTTTGATTGAAGAAAACCCACTCTTGTCCTGCAGACATCTCTACTTACCTCTGGGCTGCCAGCTGGTTAGCTTAGCTTAGCATAAAGACCTGAAGCATGGGGAAACAACTTGCCTGGCCATGTGCATCTGTTTCAGAAGTAAACTCTGTTCATTCACAAAGCTTTGTTTCTTTAATTTGTACAGAAAATATACATAATTAGCTGCTTTATGCTGGCTTTGTGCTATATGACTACATCAGGAAACTGAGCAATTACCTCACACCCAGCAGGGACTTCAGGAAATTACTGATAAAATCAGCTTCTTGTTTTTTTAAAATGATGAATTATTCCCCTTGGGGTCAAAAAGTCATTTCTTTTTCTTTTGCAAATGTCTTATGATCCATTATGAGTGTATATTGGAATTCAAAAATATGGTAAAATTGCACTGTAAACTTACTATCCATGGTGATCTGTTGACTCTTCATCATGATTAATGATGCCAGATAGTGATGGAAACACAACAGGCTATCTATAATCTATTAGCAATGCCTAGAAAGAGATTCCTATGTGGCTGTGTCAGGGTTACTTCTACTTATCTCACTGCAGTAAAATCTGATGGTTTCTTGTCTCATCATCTATTTATTTTTTTTTTCAGTTGGAATCAACCACCAAGAAGATCTGGTATGTTCTGTCTTCAAGGAAAGTAATGGATACAGAACAACCTTTAGCAGAACCTGACTAGAACACACACTTACTAGGGTGAGTAATAGTGTTCAGACAAGTTCACAACAATTCCAAAAACTCAAGTATGTGCAGTACATCCAAATAAGCAGAATAGAAAGTCATATTTGTTCACAGTAAAGCAAGTCTGACTGTCTCAAAAACTTCAAAAGACAGATTATTTCCATAGCAACTTGGTCGGATGTCTTTCTGATGCCATGGTACACCTTAGAGAAAAATGGGAAAAAATGGTACGTCAAGTCAGACTGATTTCACTATTCATCACTAAAAGAATGAACCCTGCATCACACCTAAAAACAATCAATCACAAACACAAATTCAACAAAGTATGCAAACACAATATGAAAAATGACAAACCGAGGGCAGCCTGGATCTCTGTGATGCAAGAATGACATGTTATTACAAATTCCTCCGCACTCATGGCCTGAAATACTCTTTCAGATGTTGTTCTTTGATGATTAATAAAAGCAAAAATGAAAGAAAATTCTTGACACCCAGAAGTATAAACCTTTAAGACGATTCATCCAGTGCATAACACAGGTGAAGGAATGCCTTTAATGTAGCTTCATACTGAGAAGAAAGATGTTAAAAAGGTCTTATGGCAAGTAGAAAGTCAAAGTATACCAAATAGAGGTGAAAATGTTTGAATGTGATGAATTCATATGATAGCACGAGCTGTGTTCTCTGAACAAATGCGATGAAAAGCTTTATAGAAATCCTCAAGGTTATTTGCTCCGATAGCAACTCAGTGCGATTAATCACAGGTCTGGTTTCAAGTACTATTCGTGTCACAAACACTGTTTCATACACAGAGGGAAGAAAAATATCACACCGAAAAGGACCATCTCTGAAAGAGCTTAACCACAAGTACAAATGCATAAAACATAAGGATGTATCAAGTGTGAAAGATCCGACAAATATGCACGTTTTCAAAGTAAGACAAGACAATTAATAGATTTCCAAAAGAAGCCAAACCTAGGTCTCAAAACATTATTTAAAGTTTTCCTCCTGTTAGAGATACGCTGCAATTATTGCAAACTGGATGTTTGTGCAGGATGATTTAAGTGCAGACTGTGACACCAGAAGTTCTTCTCAACTTATGGTGATTTTCAGTTCGAGATGTGAGTGTACAAGCAGCATTTGTGATATCACAGTTCTGCAAGTGTGTTGTAGAGATTAACAGAAATTTGAATTTCAAGTCATAAAGAAGAAATGAAATGAGAAATATGGGGGATTTTAAAATGCCGAGACCAACATGAATATAATCAGAACCATCATGACACATTCTTCACTTATTTCATCAGTGAGACACGTAGCACAGAAAAGTGTACATTGATGTTAGCTGTTATTTTAAAGCATTTATCAATACACATCTCTAATGGAAGCCACACTAAAAATCACAAGAGGGACAGGCTTTGTCTCTTAAAGTCATATTGAAATGAAATTTCTTGCATTTATTATTATCTAACAGCAGACAATACTTCAATGTTATTCTATCAGAAGGACCAATCATTTCCTACTTAAAACCCTGTACAAATGTTTTGCTCACTTGTTGCACCTCAGATTCAACCACAGAACACCTGAGGATGATGTGTTTTCAGTCAATTTAGACTAACAAATAAACAAACATGATTTCTTTCCCATAAAATATTCTGGGTGTTGATTATTACAAGTCTTTGTTTATAAAAACCCAATAGGTAAACAATTCAAAGTAGTTTCAATTAAGTGAAATGATATTAAAAATTAAATGCTAAAATTGCAAATGTGTGTTTTATGCTTATTTTCGAGTAAATTGAACATTTTGGTTAAGCATTTTAAGCTGCTGCCATTAGCTAATTAGAACACAAGGATAGGATTTGCAGCCATAGTATTGAACTATTTAAAATTCTGCGTCTAATTTTGCAGCAATCCGTCATATATGACATATTTAAAAATGATTTAAAAAAATACTCTTCAAACCATGAATATCTGTACACTTTTTGTGCTCATCTGTCTAGTAGATGTTGAAATATTTCACTGAATAAGTGAAAAATGGAGCCTGCTGGTGGTGCAGGACAAAAAGTCAAGGGATCAGCTGCAGTCAGTAGAATTGATACTTTAAGACCTTGAAAATCTGTACAAAATCCCAAGGTAGTCTAGTGCACGAGTTCTCAAGATATTTCACCCCAAACAATAAATGTAAAACCAAGAGAAGAAATGTCAGGGGAGGCCCAGCCAAATGCAACACGCCAACACCATGGTGGTAGTAGCAAGTTTGTTTATTTCACTAATTCAGAAGAGGATCAGGATTCACATCACAACACACATTGTACACATATCCCTTACAGCAGAAGATACACTCAACGCCCGCGGGTGGAATACCAGTCAATTCATGAGTCTCGCTGGATGTGACCGCATGAAAAATAACGAACTGGTGGATGGCTGGCTGTGGATAAGGAAAGCAACGTGTTAAAACTGTAGTGTAGGCGTGTGTAGTGTTAAATCTGTAGCATATCACTGGTGTGGATGTAGTGTTTAAACATTTGTGAATGCTGGTTGTGCACGTTTTAAATGCATCACAAATGCTTTTCCATTGGCTCAAGTGTTTTCATAGTCGTGCTTATGGTAGTTCTATGTTCTATGCTTAAACTACTCCCTAAGTATGATACCTGAGAGCTGGTGGTAATGTGTGAATAATCCACTCAGTCACTGGCCGGCTAGTTATAGAAAGAGCAGTAAGAGGTATGTGTAAACAGTTATTCCAAAAGCATCCTTTTTACTGATGACACAACGGAGGCAAGGCAACAACAAAAAAACCACAAACGAACTGTACATTGCTCTCCACTGCCTGCCTCATTTGAGTGACAAAGGTAAACCATGGCTCTGGTGATTGTGTGGGATACAAACCAATTAGTCCCTGAATCAAGACACTTCCCCTCTTTAAGTTGTACATGTGTTTTGGTGGAGCGTACTAATTAAGACTTACACTAAACATGGAATAATCAACAAATATTCAGTAACAGGTTTGAAAAGAAAAAAAATGGTACAAAAGCTTTTAGAAATGAGTGTACATTCCATTTTCTCATTACATAATGTACCACAAAAATCTGCAGCCACGACTCGGCTACCAATCGCGTGATCATGAAGAACTATCTGAGCTGAGCCATGCACTGAAAGCTACCCAAAGTTTAGTGCAGGTAACGGAGCTTAAACCAACTGAAAAAATGGATATATAAAAGCATAAAACCAAAATAAAGATAAAAGGTCTTCATCTTTGGGTATACCAAATACATTCCCCTCTGTTAAAAATATCCCTACTGCCTATATATGTTTACAGACGCACTCAGGCTGCAGTTCAGAGTTGTGTGTGCACAGCGGGTTTGAAGCTGTAATACCAAAACCACTGTGCTCATTGCCATATGCACTTAGTCTGACTCACAATAATTGACAACTAATAAAAAGATAGGATTTTTTTCCCCACGTTCTTGCTTAAATTAAACCTTAAACCATCACAAAGTAGTCCATGAAGTAAAAACATTCTGGGGCTCAAACACGATTAAAACATTAAGGAAACACTTGAGGTTATTTACACATCTGTGGTGTAGTGGACAACACAAAGAAAAAAGATAAATTAATAATATAAAACAAATAACAAATACACACGTGTCTACTGTTTTTCATCAAAAATGAAGTTAAGCCTCGACTGAGTTCAAACTTTTAAGATTTCCAGTCATATGTGAATACAGAACTTCAGTGGCTCTACTTTTTCACTCTCACACTAGCTGTAACAATGAAGAAACGGACCTTTTGTTGAATAAATGATTGAGAGTTGACTGAGAAACAGAAAGTCTGACTGACAATTCAGCTCTAGCACTTGGAGACAGCAGCCCGACTTGTGTTGTAATTTCAAATCTGAGCCTCTTCTTTTGTGAAACACAGCTTTTTACCTGGCTATATTGTGATTATTCGTTAGTGTTTAATGTCTTTATTTTTTTGCTGATGTGTTGTGCTGCTGAATTTTTTTTCTCCACGCTTTACCAAACACTTACTCTGGTAGCACGGCTGTTAAAGTGACATGACCAAAAGCAGTACACAAGCAGCAAGTCTGAGCATTATTTGACCTCTCTTTATCTCAATCTGTCACACAACTCTGAATCACAGCCTCAGAGTCCGAGTGAATAACCTGAAGTCAATTATGTACATTTTACAATCACATTAATTTCTACTCAGAATTCCTGAAAAGGCTTTTGGGCTTCAAAGATGTACATCAAAAATTTTCCTGCCAACACAGCAACTGACAGAAGCAACAAACAGAAACAAATGAGAAGCACAACCCATAAGAAGAATTAAAAACATAAAAACAAAACTTACAATGTCAGGTAGCAAGTCACAAATGATAAATCCTGTTTACACAGCAGGTACCAAATAATGGGCTGAATCCACTATCAGTCAGTTTGGATACTATTAGCTCAGGACAACACATATTTAAAGTAAATAAATAAACTCAGTACAACTGTTATGTAGTGACATAACTGATAGTGGGGAAAGGAGTGCGGGGGAAGAGGTAATGATGGACGGAGGACAGGGAGAAAAATTCAAGTGTAAGAACTGAGAAGAGGGGATGAGGAGGGGAGAAAGGCAGGTGTCTCACTCCGGAGCCCCGTTTGTCGTTCCTGTCATCCTCTCTTCATCCCCCTGTTTCTGATGCTGCAGCCTGGCATAGGTCACTGCATCTCCCCTGGGAGGAAAAGAACAGGAAGACGGGATGCGAGAGAAAGATGGTAATAAAAAGGTTATGTTCAGGGAGAGGTGAGTAGAAAGAAAAAGCAAAGGGGACAGTGTTAATTAGAGGGTCATTACACGACTCACTTTGTCAGAAGTTAATTTACATGAATAAAACAACTCATTAGGGTTGTTAGAATTCAAATTAAAATCATGTTAACTGATTATAATATGGTGTACTGCATTTAATATGAGAGCCTGTGTTAATGTGATTTAATGGGAGTGACACATCAAGAGATATGAGTAATTACATAATCTGAAGAGTTTTCATTTTTTACATTTTTTTTCCCCTAATTTTGGTGATTTACATGCAACTGACTACTAGCAGACATCTTACTTTTTGCCTAAAGATGCAAGGCCGTACAGAACTCCTGTGGCAAAGGCGATGGCATTTCCAAACAGGGTTGTAAAGGAGAAACTCAAGAACACAGGAAACAGAGCCATCCTATTCCGTCAAGGTGAGAGCAAACAAAACACATCAAGTCAGTAAATCATATTAAGTACATGCTAAATATAATAGACACCCATTCCCCATAGTATGTCCAACAGAAACTCACAGTCATAAACATGATTTTTCATAGAGTTAAGTATAGCCTTCACCATTACAAACCACAGTTGTTCTCACCCGCAGTAGAAGAAGGCTTTCTGCCAGGGCTTGAGTTTGTCTGCACGGGCTGCTACAGCATTAGCAAACTCTATGAACTGGCAACAGAACGGGACTTCACAGAGGAAGAGCACGAAGGCATTCAACCTTGAGACAGGAGGAGAGAACAAAAAGACATCAGTGAATTATCCTGAGTTTAAATGCAGCACCTGATGGAAAAAAATGATTATGCTGTCACAGAAATGGAAAAATTGTTTCTACAGTAAGCTGGTCAGTGAAATTGAGTAGCATTTACTTTAATTATCAATTCATCTGCCAACAGCAGAGAAACAAATCATAGGTGGCTTTGCTGGGGCATGTTCTAAAAGGTTCTACTTAAAACCTGAACAATCAAGGAGGTCTTTGGCACATGTTCATGACAGGATTTTCTCCACATCTTCAACATTTGAGCAGCAGGTGTGGCTACCTGGCTATGTGACACCGCTGCTCACAACTGATGCAAGATACAAATAAAGGAATATAAATGAGCAGGAAAAACAAGTCATATGATATAACTATTACAAAAACCGGAAACCTGTGCTGTCTGTAAGGCTTTGATGGGTCTTGATGTTTAAGATAGTTTGTGACTTCTAGTTCAGTTTAACTTGGCTAGAACCAGCTCTCAGTGGTGTCAGTAAACACAACACCCCAGCCAAACTGTAACATAAAAAAAAAAAAAAACTACTGACTTCTATAGTTTTATTGTGCCACTCTGGTCTGACAGCATCAGGAACATAAAGTAAAAGAGTCCTGGCAGAGTTGAGCACTCTGTTTTGAAGCCTGTCTAAGCTTATGGAATGTGAATGATCTAATTTATGCTTACTACATTAAAGAAAAGTGTGACTGTGTTGAGGACTTACACCATCCACACTCCAGCAGCAATGTTTAAAGGGTTCACAGTGACACAGTTCCACACTCCTGAGACGGCACAGGCTGCAAGATTTAGACAAAAGATAAATTGTTGTTATGACAAAACAGATGGCAAATCATGGCATTATACATTCTCAATCCTCACTGTTAGCTATTAGTATTTACTTTATGCTATGCATCATATGAAAACAAATATATTTAAATTAAGGATGTGGCTGATAAAACAGTCTGTTCAGCCACTCCTGTGTTGAAAAAACATGGTAACCACACAGTAAATGTACACACTTCTTGGTGAGTAATGCCTTTAGAATATAAACAACATGAGAATATGTGAGCAAAACACAGTTCTACTTTGCATTATTTCTGAAGCAGTCAAGAAACATCTGAAAACGGTGAATAACACGTTCAAATCCATCACTCCTATCTGCTGTAGATGCAAAAGCTATTATGAAACATGACTGGCCTGAAAATTAATTACCCAGATCAAATTTGGAACACAAATTAAAACCGTGTCAAAATCAAAGCAGGGCACATCTTTCATGTACAAGATAATTTGTTTCAGACAGACTTCAGGGAATTTTGAATAAAGGCCCTTTTCAGCTTTTGCCATGCCTGTGATTTGTTTTGAGGATTTCAATACTTTCTCTGCACATCTTTCATATCTACATGTTGTGGTAAATGTTGCTAGATACACAAGGCCAATGGGACCAGCTATATACCCACTGTCTGAAATATGTGTACACTGTAATATGAGATGGGCTGCAAGTATATGAATACAAGTTAATAAGTAAACGGGCCACCTGTGGTGTGTTCATAGGTTGTGCAAAAGCTGCAAAAAACCTTTGTGAACGTACTAGGCTAGCATATGAAAATTTTAGGCAAGTTCTGAAATAATGTGCGATTTGGCATCATCACACTCTGCAGAAGTGTGTCATGCAAAGCAATTAACACACCAGTCGCAGAGGTGTAAAAAAACCCCCCAAAAAACAGCGGTTTTATTTGCAATAATGTAATGCAATCTACCATAGTCACAAAAAGTGAGATTTGCATACACAAAGTTTACATAAACATAAGGCTAAAGTGAGAGCATAAATTCTTTTCAACTGCATAAATAATTTGTTGACAAATACATTTTCTTGTCAACAAACTTCGTACTGTAAACACTCTGAGGTTTTAAATTGTCGAACACAAATACCTCTTATAGGTACGGTTGTGTTCCACTACAACTAGTTATTATTTTTCTTATTAATTATTCTGCCAATTATTTTTAATATCTAATCCTGCTGACACAATCTTCAGTTTATAATGAAGGAAGACAACATAAACCAGCAATATTCACATTTAGAAAAACAAAATGGAAGCTGCTCTCTGTCAAGTTTTTCAAATTCCTTAATCAAATTATTGCTCATTATCTGACAATCAACACTAATCAAGTCTAAATGTTTTCATGACTGACAAAGGAGATATGGGACAAACACACGTCTCACATTACACTTTTCATACTGTCATAAGCATTTTTCAAATTTCGCATTGCAAATATTCATGATATTGCGGTCTTTAATGAGGAGATGTGAGTTTATGTTCCACAAAAATGCTAAAACACAGGTTTTTTTTTTAACTTTTAACTATCAATCCATGCACTAACACCAAGTATTGCACTTTCTATTTGTCACATTTGTACTTTACATGGCTATTTTCTTTATATGGCCCTACAATTCACAAGTACAATTAAAGTGGATTAACAGAAGCAGAGATTTTACCTTAATTTTTCATTAAATATGCCTGAAACACAGCTTCTCAAATTTCAAGATTTGCTATTCATTACTAACACTGTTAATAATATAAAGGGCTGAGCAAGCCTGATGAATTTCTACAATCACGAAATCCTCATCAACAAAATAACCAACAGATTATGCAACAATGAAAATAACTGGTAGTTACAGTCTCATAAATATTGTCGAAATTAGCTTTACAAATCCCACTGGAAATGCAAAATACTGCTTAAACACATGTATCAGTAATAGTAATGTGACGATATAATTTCCACTGTATAGCATACCAGTCACATTAGGCATACATCTCCTTTGAGTGCTTTTACTTTTAATACATTAAGCACATTTCCCATGTTATACTTAGGTGACTTTAAGTAGCATTATCAATTCAGGTCTTTCACGTGTAATACAAGTAGTATTTTTACATTATGATATGAACACTTTAAATTATGTAAAGGATCTCAGAACTCCGTCCATTACTGCTGTTAAGTATGATCTTTTGCTTTTGACAGTTGACATCATGCAGTATTTTCAGGCTAAAACTCCAGAGTGAGATAACAGGATAAATATGTGCGTCTCTGTGCACCGGCCTGACTGGTCCACACTGTCACAAACAGTGGAAGAACCACGTAGCATATCCAGCCTCCTCAATAATACAGAACCCATTGAATATGCAGCAGTTAATGTGATACAGGCACTGTGACTCTGGTGTCACTGTGAAGGAGAGACGGCTAGAGAGGTGAGGAAGGCAAGTAGTTCTGCAATGCTACTGGAAAACTGCAAAGCCAGCAGTTATCATCACTTCTGTCTCACATTGAACTCCTGTGGGGAGTACCTGACTGTGTGTTCATATCACAGAGTTAATTTAGGAATAACAGGCTGTAATGGAGGGAGCACGCAAACAGGCGGTGCCCAGCAGTGGCTGCTGCAGTGAGGGGACAATGAACGGTGACAAAGCTTTTGTTTAGTGGCAGGGCTATTGAGGTGTGGTATACCCACAATCAGACACATGGTTTTCATGATACTAATCTCATGCCTTTTCTATTCTGGATTTGCTTTGACTCTTACAGAAATATAGACGAAAAGACTTCACTGATCAAATGGTATTAAGGATGCTGACAAGCCAATAAATTCATCTGTCTGTTGAGGAAAAACAACACAACTAAATGTGGTTGTAACCTGTCAAACAGCCCATTCAGTAATCAGATTAACTAACATTAAACATGCAGCTACACAAAGCCATGGCAGGATTTGGGTTTCTGTGAATGTATCATATATTTACCAATGCAGAGACACAGAAAATAGACTTCGGCAACTACTTACATATTCCTCCCAAAACCCCAGCGATTTTGCAGAGCCATTTGTACCACCAGGTCATGCCATCATCTTCCGGGGCTGCTTTTGTGGGCGCTGCGGTCTCTTCGGTGCTCATTGTGTGTGTTTTCTAGCTACGTTTGCGAAAGCTCCTTAAATCCAGTATTTACAGATGTCAGCCTGAGACCACCCAGCGGTATCTGAATTTAAGTTAGCGAGTCGCCTCAAACTCACTACTAACTAGCTTACTACGCAACCGAGGTCCCTTCTGGTAACACTACATATGATTCCAACTTTCTAAAATCTTTTTAAAATCCTTTTTCTTTTGTCTGTTCGTGTTGCGGCCGCCTGATGTTACCCGCAGCTTTTCACACGGCTTCCACCGTCAGTCAGTGCCAGCTAACCGGCTAGCAGATGCTAACAGCACCGCCACCAGCTGCCGCTAGGAGTGGATATCGCCGCTGCATATGTCCTCAACTTTCTACCAATGTTGTAAATAAACAACAACAACGACAACAAATATCTTCGGCTCCCTTTCTACTAATTTAGAAGTATCCACGCGGTTTGTTTGGGATAAATTAGCAGCTCCGTTGTTCTCCTCTCTGGCTGTTCAGCCGATGTAAGCGGTGCATTGTGGGAGGGATTTGATGTGCGTCATTTTTTGTTTACATGCGGGGAGTGTTAATATCAGCAGATTATGTTGTAAAGGAATATTTTACCACACACCTGCGTTTATCTCAGTACAGATAACAGCCTTTAGCTAAACTTCTGGCGATGTAATATTTAGATATTAATGTACATCATGATTTTTCAGATGTGTACTCTGGTTCTAGGACTCTACAGCCCCAGATTGTAAGTTTCATGCAATATAATAATTAACTCCAGTTAAACAAAAAGTAACCTTTGATAATAAAAAATTAAACAAACAAACAAACAAACAAATAGTCTACAAAAAAAATACCGTGGCAAAAAAAAGGAACGTGGCAAAAATTTCTGGACAACAAAGCCATACATCTGGGTCCGTGTATGGATCTGGTAATTGGATTTTCCGTTCTGAAACGGGTATTGAAAAACAAAAAACGAGTGGTTATTTGATTTTCGTTTTAAAATACAAAAATTAAAATTAAAATACAAGGCGTTTTTCCTTTTTATGATCAAAAAGGGATATACGATTTTTAAAAAAATGCTTTGATTTTCGTTTTATATTTAGAATAACAAGAAAGTAAAATCAGTAAGAGACAGAAACGAAAAAAGGTCCGTTTTTCATTTTCTGAGACCGGAAGTGGTCATCAGCAAGTGTGGAGCCAAACAGAGTACGGTGCATAGACTGTATATACATTTTTTTTCGTGAGTTTTCATGGTCAAAATGAGAGATTAGGTGGCCGATCCTAAAATAAATCAATATTGAATTTTATATAGAGCGTGAAAGTTTTGCGAAGCCGGGGGGCGGGGCTACTTGATTGACAGTCCAGTCTGGAATGATTGACAGGACCTATGGAGGAGGCGGCCTAGACTCTGCGCTCCTCGTTTGGATTAATTCTGATATAATAACTGTTGGTTTATTTATCGGTGCAGGAGCAGAACATTTTCCACAGACAGTTTTCCTGCCCGTTGGCTTGCTTTAACCAGTTTTCTGCCTTCGGCTGATTCTACCAGCAGACACTGAAAGGACTCTGAGAGTTCTGTAAGTAAATGTTTATTTTCGTATCGGTGCCGCTTTTAATGCACTTTATATGCAACTTTAGTGTCAGAAGTAATGTGTGCCATGCACTCTAGATGTTGGTGGAGTTTGTTTCAGTGTGTGTTGACCAGAGAAGAAAGTTAGCATAGTAAATATTAACTTTAATGTTAGCGATGATAACCGAGCTAGCTGCTTAGTCGTCTGATTAAAGCTAACGTAGCATCAAGCTAATGTGTTGAGTTTCATGTAAACAGCTGAAGTGTGTTGTGTTCCTGTAATGTGGTTCATTAAGTTCATAAAACTGTGGCTGGTTGACATTAATGTAACGTTCAGGAAACTTAAATGTGATTAAAACGATAACGTTAATGTTCTAGTTGTCAGTAATCAGCTTTAATTTGACACTAAAACAAACTCTGATAGTTTTAAATAACATCAGTTTCATTAATTTGTTGAAAATTGTCTCATTTGTTGTTGTGATGTTGCTGCTGATTCATTAAAAGCAGGTGATCCGTGTTGAAGATACATTTAGTTCTAGTATCAGAAGTACAAGAAGGAAAATGGAAGTTTAGTTCTGCTACGTCAAAGATTTCAGGAATAAAATAACTAAATGAGTCTTTATGCCTCAAACTTTATTTTACAATAAAGAAATAATGAAATAATCACAGATAATAAAAATATAAATAGAAGAGAAAACGTGAGAGAATAATTTCCTGAATAGTCTGTACAGGAAAAGCAGCTTTTTATCCTGAAAGATGAGAATCAGCTCCAACATCTGCATCTGACAGCATCAAGTCAACCAGAAAGAAAAGAAAAAAGAAAATGACTTCTTTCTGATCACATCTGTTCTGCTGCTCACAGTCTGCTGCTGCTCACATTCTTCACATTTATAGTCCACTTTTAAAAGTTCAGCAGACAAATGCTCTGCTTTGGAGTGTGACGATGTCGTCGGTGATGTGGAGAGTGAAGTTTCCGTTTCACCCACAGCGTGCTTTAGGGCGCCAGAGTCGGACTTGATGTTTGAAATACAGATCGACAGCTCAGATTTAACTGTCTGTAGTTCCGTTTTGATGGGTGTTAAACTTTCACTCAAAGCCGCCAGGAGCTGGGTCTTTAAAATAACAGCCGTTTCATTACAGAGTGAAAGTAGCAGTTCCTCCTTATGGTCAGAGATTGCAGCATCTTAGGGCCTCTTCAAAAGAAGACGTAGTTGATGAAGGCGTTCTGGAGCAGGGCTAGAAAGACCATGACCAAGCAGCCTTGAGATCTTAGACAGAGATCTCCCTCAGGTGGGTGTCAGCGGTGTTCAAGGTCAGGTCTGTGGTAATCCCGTCAAAAAACAAAACAGAAAAAAATCTAGATTATAAATCAACATGTAACCGAAGCACTCTGTGTATAATGCCATAGTATAGGATGTAGTAGTACGGCCTGTAGTTCATAGTATAGCTTGGCAAAAAAAACCCTACTGATTATTATGTGGTTCAAAAAGTGCAAAATGATAGGATGTTGCCTAAAATTGTCATGTATGATATGTGGTTCAAAAAATGTCATTGTGCAGTATATTGTCAAAATAGTAGAGTGTCGCCCAACAAACGTCATAGTATAGCATGTTGCTCTAAAAACGTCATAGTATAGCATGTCGCTCCAAAAATGTCATAGTATGGCCTTTGGTCCAACAAACGTCATAGTATAGCATGTCGCTCAAAAAACGTCATAGTATATCCTTTGGTCCAAAAAACATCATAGCATAGTATGTCGTCCAAAAAACATCATGGTATAGCATGTCGCTCTAAAAACATTATAGTATAGCACGTCGCTCTAAAAACGTCATAGTATAGCATGTCGCTTTAAAAATGTCATAGTATAGCATGTCGCTCAAAAAAACGTCATAGTATAGCCTTTGGTCCAACAAACATCATATTTTAGCATGTCGTTCTAAAAACGTCATAGTATAGCATATCGCTCAACAAAATGTCATAGCCTGTCGCTCAAAAAACGTCATAGTATAGCATATGGCTCAAAAAATGTCATAGAGTAGCATGTCGCTCTAAAAATGTCATAGAATAGCCTTTGGTTCAACAAATGTCATAGTTTAGCATTTCACCCAAAAAACATCAGAGTATAGCATGTCGTCCAAAAAACGTCATAGTATAGCATGTCGCTGTTGAAACGTCATAGTATAGCATGTCGCTCTAAAACCGTCATAGTATAGCATGTCACTCTAAAAACGTCATCGTATAGCATGTCACTCTAAAAACGTCATAGTATAGCATGTCACTCTAAAAACATCATAGTAAAGCGTGTCGCTCTGAAAATGTCATGATATAGCATGTCGCCCAAAAAACGTCATAGTATAGCATGTTGCTCTAAAAACGTCATCGTATAACCTTTGGTTCAAAAAATGTCATAGTTTAGCATGAAGTCCAAAGAACATCATAGTATAGCATGTCACCCAAAAAATGTCATAGTATAGCATGTCGCTCAAAAAACGTCATAGTATAGCATGTCGCTCTAAAAACGTCATAGTATAGCATGTCGCCCAAGAAACGTCATGGTATAGCCTTTGGTTCAAAAAACGTCATAGTTTAGCATGTCACCCAAAAAAAAGCCATAGTATAGCATGTCGTCCAACAAACTTCATAGCATAGCATGTCGCTCAAAAAACGTCATAGTATAGCATGTCGTCCAAAAAACGTCATTGTATAGCATGTCGCTCTTGAAACGTCATAGTATAGCATGTCGCCCAAGAAACGTCATCGTATAGCCTTTGGTTCAAAAAACATCATAGTTTAGCATGTCACCCAAGAAAACGCCATAGTCCAAAAAACGTCATCGTATAGCACGTCGCTCTTGAAACGTCATAGCATAGGATGTCGCTCTTGAAACGTCATAGTATAGCATGTCGCTCTAAAAACGTCAGAGTATAGCATGTCACTCTAAAAACGTCATAGTATAGTATGTCGCTCTAAAAACGTCATAGTATAGCATTTCGCTCTAAAAACGTCATCGTATAGCATGTCGCTCTAAAAACGTCATCGTATAGCATGTCGCTCTTGAAACGTCATAGCATAGCATGTCGCTCAAAAAACGTCATAGTATAGCATGTCGCTCTAAAAACGTCATTGTATAGCATGTCGCTCTAAAAACGTCATAGAATAGCATGTCGTCCAAAAAACGTCATTGTATAGCATGTTGCTCTTGAAACGTCATAGTATAGCATGTCGCTCTAAAAACGCCATAGTATAGCATGTCGCCCAAGAAACGTCATCGTATAGCCTTTGGTTCAAAAAACGTCATAGTTTAGCATGTCACCCAAAAAAACGCCATAGTCCAAAAAACGTCATCGTATAGCACGTCGCTCTTGAAACGTCATAGCATAGCATGTCGCTCAAAAAACGTCATAGTATAGCATGTCGCTCTAAAAACGTCATAGTATAGCATGTCGCTCAACAAACATCATTGTATAGCATGCCGTCCAAAGAACGTCATCGTATAGCACGTCGCTCTTGAAACGTCATAGCATAGCATGTCGCTCTAAAAACATCATGGTATAGCGTGTCGCTCTGAAAATGTCTTAATCTAGCATGTCGCCCAAAAAACGTCATAGTATAGCATGTTGCTCTAAAAACGTCATCGTATAGCCTTTGGTTCAAAAAATGACATAGTTTAGCATGACGTCCAAAGAACATCATAGTATAGTATGTCACCCAAAAAATGTCATAGTATAGCATGTCGCTCAAAAAACGTCATAGTATAGCATGTCGCCCAAGAAACGTCATGGTATAGCCTTTGGTTCAAAAAACGTCATAGTTTAGCATGTCACCCAAAAAAACGCCATAGTCCAAAAAACGTCATCGTATAGCACGTTGCTCTTGAAACGTCATAGCATAGCATGTCGCTCAAAAAACGTCATAGTATAGCATGTGGCTCAAAAAACGTCATAGTATAGCATGTCACTTGAAAAACGTCATAGTATAGCATGTCGCTCAACAAACATCATTGTATAGCATGCCGTCCAAAAAACGTCATCGTATAGCATGTCGCTCTAAAAACGTGATTGTATAGCATTTCACTCTTGAAACGTCATAGTATAGATGTGGCTCTAAAAACGTCATAGTATAGCTTGTCGCTCTAAAAACGTCATAGTATAGCATGTCGCTCTAAAAACGTCATAGTATAGCATGTCGCTCTAGAATCGTCATAGTATAGCATGTCGCTCTAAAAACGTCATAGTATAGCATGTCGCTCTAAAAACATCATAGTATAGCATGTCGCTCTTGAAACATCATAGTATAGCATGTCGCTCTAAAAATGTCATAGTATAGCATGTCGCTCTAAAAACGTCATAGTATAGCATGTCGCTCAACAAACATCATTGTATAGCATGCCGTCCAAAGAACGTCATCGTATAGCACGTCGCTCTTGAAACGTCATAGCATAGCATGTCGCTCTAAAAACATCATAGTATAGCGTGTCGCTCTGAAAATGTCTTAATCTAGCATGTCACCCAAAAGATGTCATAGTATAGCATGTCGCTCAAAAAACGTCATAGTATAGCATGTCGCTCTAGAATCGTCATAGTATAGCATGTCGCTCTAAAAACGTCATAGTATAGAATGTCGCTCTAAAAAAGTCATAGTATAGCATGTCGCTCTAAAAACATCATAGTATAGCATGTTGCTCTTGAAACATCATAGTATAGCATGTCGCTCTAAAAATGTCATAGTATAGCATGTCGCTCTAAAAACGTCATAGTATAGCATGTCGCTCAACAAACGTCATTGTATAGCATGCCTCCCAAAAAACGTCATTGTATAGCATGTCGCTCTTGAAACGTCATAGTATAGCATGTCGCTCTAAAAACGTCAGAGTATAGCATGTCGCTCAACAAACGTCATTGTATAGCATGCCTCCCAAAAAACGTCATTGTATAGCATGTCGCTCTTGAAACGTCATAGTATAGCATGTCGCTCTAAAAACATCATAGTATAGCATGTCGCTGTAAAAACGTCATAGTATAGCATGTCGCTCTGAAAACGTCATCGTATAGCATGTCGCTCTTGAAACGTCATAGTATAGTATGTCGCTCTAAAAACGTCATAGTATAGCATGTCGCTCTAAAAACGTCATAGTATAGCATGTCGCTGTAGAATCGTCATAGTATAGCATGTCGCTCTAAAAACGTCATAGTATAGAATGTCGCTCTAAAAACGTCATAGTATAGCATGTCGCTCTAAAAACGTCATAGTATAGCATGTCGCTCAGAAAACGTCATCGTATAGCATTTCGCTCTTGAAACGTCATAGAATAGATGTCGCTTTAAAAACGTCATAGTATAGCATGTTGCTCTAAAAACGTCATAGTATAGCACATCACCCAAAAAACATCATAGAATAGCCTGTGGCTCAAAAAACGTCATAGTATAGCATGTCACTCTAAAAACGTCAGAGTATATCCTTTGGTCCAAAAAACATCATAGCATAGTATGTCGTCCAAAAAACATCATGGTATAGCATGTCGCTCTAAAAATGTCATAGTATAGCCTTTGGTTCAAGAAACGTCATAGTTTATCATATCACCCAAAAAACGTCAGAGTATAGCATGTTGCTCAACAAACGTCATTGTATAGCATGCCTCCCAAAAAACGTCATCGTATAGCATGTCGCTCAAAAAACGTCATAGTATAGTATGTCGCTCTAAAAACGTCATAGTATAGCATGTCGCTGTAAAAACGTCATAGTATAGCATGTCGT